>NC_084911.1:3730847-3850935 GCF_949316345.1 Pungitius pungitius | reverse complement strand
AGAATTTATTTTGAAAGAGGGTTCAGTGATGGAGAGGCTCACAGACAACTCACCTATTTTGCTATTGCATGGATATTAACAGCATTTTAGCATATGCTCGAGATCGACTGCTGTGGGTTTTACACGGGATTTCATTTGGCTAATCCCACGTCAAATACATACAAATACATATATATATATATATATATATACACACACACATATATATTCACTAGGTAGTATCTCGTTGTTCCGGAGCATATGGGATTTTTTAGCGAGATGCTATTGACTTTATATAGTTAATTTACTGTTGTTCAAAATACTGCTGTCAATATTTAGTTATCTTGAAATTATATATCTGTCAATCAAACACAACCAAAGGAAATCATTCAGTCTTTTTAAGAAGAACATTGTGCTGAGAAGAGTAGCTCCTAATAATATCGTGAAGACACTTATACACAGGTGAGGGACACCCATAAAGTAATAGGTGAACCGATGATGTTCGTAAATGATACCTCACCACTAGGTGGCACCACAGCTCACACACTGTCTTCCAACAACTTTAACCTAAAACCAAAAACTGTTAACATCGACTGTAGGCGGTTAAACAGTTAGACATTAAAAAACACACCATTCGTGTAACTAAACACATTCTCCATATGAATACAGTGAAAGAGTTGATTTATTTATCTGACACTTTGCCCGCCAACTACTTCCTGGAACGATCTGAAGCCCGGGTGAATCACGTGACAACACGCAATTCGTTTTTCTACTTCCGTTGCCGCGACTCTCTTTTTCTACGGCTCTGTAGTGACGCGTGCAGAGCTCGTTGTGATACAGCCTACGTAACCGTAGACACTTCACTAGCCACGGCCCTCTTTTAAAGTTCCTGGGGGACGAGTGAAGGAACCCGGACGAATCGAAGGAACGGGGCCACGATTGAGCTCGAAGAATAAATACAATTACATTTTATTCACCCCAGAAAGACCATCGTCAAACCAACGACAAGGTACGGAGACATTTAATCTGTTGGCAAGTTTATTTAGCTAACGTTGGCTAACTAGCCGTTCGGTTTTGTATGTGTAAGTGTTAGCTTAACGTTACGTTACTTGGCTAGTAGCTACCTAGCTGGCTTGGCTAGCGTTAGGTTGCTTAAACTCATTCATTATTTTAGTCTACTAATATTGCCCAATTATGTTGTGCGAGGCATTTTTTCAAGATAAGCGATGTGACTCGAGACGTATTTTACAATAATGACTCCGTACGTGTCTCGTTCTTTCTGTTCCTGAAATCTAAGGTGCAACACGGAAAACCAAGGTCTTGACTGCCCGAGATCGTCAGAAAATAAAGAAAATGGCGGAGCCAGACAAATTAAACATCGACTCTATAATTCAGCGTCTGTTGGAAGGTGAGAAGGACCAAAACCCCACTGCGCAGCAATGCGCTCCATTTAGATGCCGTGCCGGAGGCGAATGTATGTTTTTATGTGCCCGGCTCACCGGCTTAAGGTAAAGGCGGACACGGTGTATCGTAGTAGCCTACCGGCGGTAGTTGTGCTCTCCGGCTCGATAGTGGGCTTTTTGGATGAAGCGCTGGAGCAGCATCAGCCCTGCTGTTTGTTTGAAGAGCTCCTCTTTTTTTTTTTTTTAAGCATAGCGACCTGTTTCTGTTTTGATAGAAATGCATGCTTGTTACTGTATTGTCTTTCAAATGAGTTGTGAATGGATGTCGTTACAGAGTGGCCGAGGAGAACCGCTCACATTTTACACTAAACCAAAACAAACGTCCTCCTACACACGTTTTTGATTACCGGTTTTCAACAGTGGACGTGATTTGTTTTTCAGTTCATAATATTCAGGCTATTTGTTTGATTCGTAAACATTCCTTGACGGTATATTTTTTTCCCATCCTAAATATCTCCTTTTCCACCAGAACCTCTGTTGCATGAATGCTTTCTCTTATGTTGTGCTTTCTGTTTTTTTCCCCCCCCAGTTAAGAGTCTGATAAGAATTTGTAGGTATAATCTTTCGTTAGCCACTTGTTAACAAGGTGTACAAACGGATGCTTCGATTAGCACAGAGTCAAACTGCAAAACCCTCATCGTTCACCCTGCGTGCTCACCTTGAAAAGCTCCTTTGCATAAGTGCCGTTGTTGGGATGTTGCTGAGGGTAATTTGAATATTGTAACTGTGTTGTGCTGATGAGCGATTCGAGTTGAGGAAAAAGTGCCCCAAGTTTTGCCAGAAGCAAATTTGTAGACAGAAGGCCTTTTTAAGGCAGACATGTAATAGCTCTTCAAATGTGACGTGAACCATTAACTCTATTCCCACTGTACAGGAGTAATGGTTCGCTGGGGACAACGCTTTGTAAGAGTTGCGTGCGTGTGTGTGTGTGTGTGTCTGAGGGAAAACGGGGCCATTTCGTCTTTGCCTCGACATGAAGATTGCGCAAGAGCTGCCGTGACAACTTTAAACGGAAGGATACGTCTTCAGGCCCAACGTTCGGTGCATCTAAAGAGCCCCGCAAATGAGGTTGTGACCTCTGTAGTTGTCCTTGAGCTGCAGATGCACCCTGCTCACACCTACCTCTCCGTGTGTTTTCCCATATGGAGCTGCTGCTATACCGACTTCTCTGACTGTTTTGTCTATTCATTCCAATTCCGCCTTTTTTATCAGCACTGTATTGGCGGACCGGCTGCGTGGCAAAAACCTTTCCCAAACCAAACACTCGTAACTCATTTGAACGCAGCCCTCCGTTTATTCACCCTCTTAAAGGGCGGTCGTGATGGATTCCTGAGCCTAAACTGAGCTGGTTGAGGTGATTTTTCACGAAAATGCGTTTGCAGTTGGGGACTTTGACTTTGGCTGTGGAGCCTGACGGCTGTGTTTTGTACATAGATCGTTCTACTCCGGGCCACGATAAGGTTGTCTGCTAAACCCAGGGGAAGACAAACAAGCCTGATAATGGCAGTATTTATATCCTCTTATGTAACTCTCATGACCTTTTTAAACGGCAATTGAGGTTCCACTGCTGAGAATAACCCGTTGCCAGATATTATTGTCGTGTAGGTTTGCTCTCTCTGCAGACTAGTGAAGAACACCTGCCTCACTGCAGGTGCTGCATCAAGAGATTTCTAACTTTCACCGCGCTACAGCTCAGTCTCCGATGGAGACAACAAGGTAACCCTCATGCTTGCTGACCGTTTCGAGACCAAACCAATTAAATGTGTTTGGATAATGAGCAGTTTCAATTGGATTACTTGTACCGATCCAGAGCCAGGTGAACCCTGGGAGTGTGTGTGTGTGTGTGTGTGTGTGTTAGTTGCTAACAGCTTGTCTAGAGAGCCTGACGTCACATGAGCTCAGCCAGAACACCCAGCAGCACTGAGTCAGGAGTGTTGGACCAAACCAACTGTTGAATCATGCACCCCCCCCCACCCTCTCCTGCTATTCTGTTGTGCTGGTCCAGCTCTTTGTTTGCTGCACCCTCATCGGCGTAGTGGAAAGCCTACTATTGTGTGCCTACTGGCTATGTGGCTAACTTTGGAGTAAGCTCTGTCGGGGCTTAGCCTTCTGTAATCCAGGTTTAAAGTGACAAGCAGTACTGCAGTATTTATACCCACTTTTCACTCTTTACTCAGGCCTTTTTGCTTTTAGTTTCTGCTTTGGAGGAAGCATCCATTTGTTGATTTGTACTCTCACCCTCTGGGTGCTTTGCAAGCATTCTATAAACTGGACCTGGTTTTTTAGTGATTACATGTCAGGTTCTCTGCCTGTAACACCAATTTTAGTCAATGACTTGCTGCACTGTGATCCAATAGTTTACTATATTTCTCAAAGTTTGTTGTGATAATCTGCTTCAGGTTGAGATTCCGATTCCCAAATCTTGATGGAAAATTCGAATCATCCTTTCTTTAAAGTGGTGTCCATATTTGTATATCAATAGTAATCTAAGTATTGACTAAAGGACTATCCACTTATTGAGTTTGAACGGAGCTATAGTTGCTATTAATCACCTTTTCTATCTGTGAATGTTCAACATTTAAAGGTGAATGAATGGTTGGAAGCAAGATTTCATCATCTACAAAGTAGCTGTGATGGTCTGTTTGGTGGGAATGAGACTCGACGTCAGTAATCTACTTTGGCATACACTTGCATATGTAGGAATGGGAGTATGATTTACTTTGTCAGTGATACAAACGAACCAGATTCCAAACTCCAAGGGCATTCTTGCATAAGCCAGCAGTAGACACACAGTTATGGCCTCATGTATGCCTGGCACGTCGATGTGGAAATATTTTAAATGTCTTGTGAATGCATATTTAACCCCTTTTTTCTAAGGGGGGATTTTTCTTTTGAACTCCTGTGCATCATACTTGTAAAACACTTCTGTTCTTAATGAGTTGTCCGCCAAACGAATCTTACTCAGCTCTTCATGATTTGCGTTTGGCTCCATTTCCTGTGTGTGTGGTAGGTGTAAAAAAAGGAAAAAAAACGCCACACTTGGGGACGTGACAAACATGCAGAATGTTGCAGATAGCATCAGTGTAAGAAACTGGATGCTATTTGATTTGCAAGCCTTTTCCCTTTCCTTGTTCTTGGTTTCTAAACATCAAGTGAGTCCCAAATGCATGTTTGTTACATTGGGTAGATGGGGAAGTGGGTTTCATAACTTCCTCATGGCAGTTCGAACTCCGCCAAACAAGGTTGCTTTGGGGCCGACGGCGTCGGCTACGTTTCCACTGACGGGCTTTTCTCGGGCGCTGCATCGCTCTGAATACTGAACCGACTCGTCTTGCTGCTCCTTATGTCCTTCA
Source organism: Pungitius pungitius (assembly GCF_949316345.1). Lineage (NCBI taxonomy): Eukaryota > Metazoa > Chordata > Actinopteri > Perciformes > Gasterosteidae > Pungitius > Pungitius pungitius. Next base: position 3,846,140 of record NC_084911.1, on the reverse strand, counting down.
TCTAAAGCTCCGATAATAGGCGTGTCTTCGAGGTTCTCCCTTAAAACCTCCTGTTCCCTTTTTTTTTTTTTTTTTTCCCTCCCAGTCAAGGGCTCTCGACCGGGGAAGAATGTCCAGCTGACGGAGGGTGAGATCCGCGGCCTCTGCCTGAAGTCCCGTGAAATCTTCCTGAGCCAGCCCATCCTGCTGGAACTAGAGGCGCCCCTCAAAATCTGTGGTGAGTTTTAATGTATTATGTAGTGGGCAATGAGTTTCAAAAACCCAGTGTGATGTACCGTGAAGTCACGAAGAGGCCGTGCTGGGGAAGAGCGTGATTTCATTTGAAAGCTGCTCATTTGTGACTGCCAGTTGAGTGAAGGAATTGTTTCCGCTGCTCTGCTGCCCCCTGCAGGCGATGTCCACGGTCAGTACTACGATCTGCTTCGGCTCTTTGAATACGGAGGCTTCCCCCCAGAGAGCAACTACCTGTTCTTGGGGGACTATGTGGACCGAGGGAAGCAGTCACTGGAGACCATCTGCCTGCTCCTAGCCTACAAAATCAAATACCCCGAGAACTTCTTCCTGCTGCGTGGGAACCACGAATGCGCCTCCATTAATCGAATCTACGGCTTTTATGACGAGTGTAAGTGGACTATCTTTATAAACGGGCAACGCTGTCTGCTATGTTGCCTCGACCACTAACCCGAGTTCACATCTGTGTCCTGGGCAGGCAAGCGAAGGTACAACATAAAGCTGTGGAAGACCTTCACAGACTGCTTCAACTGTTTACCTGTGGCTGCCATCGTAGATGAGAAAATCTTCTGCTGTCACGGCGGTAGGTCTTCGTAGATTCAAGGCGTTTGCGAGGATTCGTCGAGTCGCATTGGATGGAAAAAAAAAAAACCCCAACCACGATGTCTGCACGTTCTCTCCGCAGGCCTCTCTCCCGACCTTCAGTCCATGGAGCAGATCCGCAGAGTCATGCGGCCCACAGACGTGCCCGACCAGGGTCTGCTGTGCGACCTGCTGTGGGCGGATCCAGACAAAGACGTGCTGGGCTGGGGCGAGAACGACCGCGGCGTCTCCTTCACCTTCGGGGCGGATGTGGTGGCCAAATTTTTGCACAAACACGACATGGACCTAATATGCAGGGCACATCAGGTAAGGTTTAGCCAGCAGTCACTCGTGGGACGTTTTGTACTTTCTCAAAAGGACTTGATGTGCCATTATTCAAATTCGAATTTAATATATTTGGCATATTTAAAGGGCAACATATTGAAGCCCAGAAATGTTCAATAATTGCATGTCAACGTGCGCTTCCCTCCTTGATCGTTTACTTAATCGTGGGATGTGTGGAAATGACCTTGACCTCGCGCTCGCCTCGGGATCCGGCGGCTCCGGCGTTAGCGTGCGCGTTTCTTCAGTGTCACCAACATGAGGCCAGAATAAACGGCGCCGCCATTACCAGGCGCACATTTAGCTTCATTGAAGCGGCAGCAACCATCGAGTCCCGGGCCGACGTGGCCGTCCCATCGGCCGCGGCGTTGACGGCCTCCTTCCTGTCCTCCAGGTGGTGGAAGACGGTTATGAGTTTTTCGCCAAGAGGCAGCTCGTCACCTTGTTCTCTGCGCCCAACTACTGTGGCGAGTTCGACAATGCCGGTGCCATGATGAGCGTGGACGAGACCCTCATGTGCTCCTTCCAGGTATGTCAAGTCCGCCCGTGTGGATCATTGACAGATTCAAGAGAGCGCCATGGTTTCAACGAGCATTTCTGTTTCTCTCACAGATTCTGAAGCCAGCAGATAAGAAACTGTATCCTTACGGCGGAGGGGGAGGGATGGGATCTGGGAGGCCGGTCACCCCGCCGCGAAATTCGGCCAAGGCCGCCAAGGCCAAGAAATAACAGCCGCTGGATTCTGCTCCCCCCCGCTGTCCGCATCACACTTTTACCCCCCCCCCCCCCCCCCCCCCACACCCCATTCCTTTCAAACTTATTTCTGCCGTGGAAACACAGCAGACAAAGTGTCCAGGGTTCAATCATGCTTTATTTCGCTCTCTAAAACAAATTTTACCTGTTAATTTGGTTGTTTTGCGTGTGCAATTTTGGTTTGTGTGAGTGTAGAAAGTGGGAATGATTCAGAGGGAATTGCTGTGTTCCGTATGTATGTTTATGTTTTTATTTTTTTTTAATTTTCTTTCTCCTGTACCCTGTTTTGTTTTCCTATCATTTTTGTAGAGGCAGAGTTCTTGCCCCATCTGTGATGTTATTTCAACCCTGGGGGGCAGGGTGGGAGGCGGAGAGAGGAGTCTTAACTGTTTGTTAGGGCTCTGCACTGTTTAATGCTAAACGCAAGCCTTTGTACATCCTGTTTCAGAGGTCGGTCGGTCTGATGATGATGATGATGATGATGATGGGGGGGGGGCGGGGTTTGGGATAAATTTGCACGGTCAAACGATAACGGCACATACCACACGTACTGGGCACACAGGTGCATTTATGTGCGGCTGAATTCCTCCAGAAATGGATTCACAATGTTTTTTTTTTGTTGTTGTTTTTTTTTTTCCCCTTCGTAAACCAATGACTTGAACAGTCATGAAGTTTTGCTTTTCTTTCTTCTTTTGTAGATACATGAAACCTACGTGGTTTGACTTCTTTCTTGTTTTTAGTTCACTGCAGGTTGAAGATGAATAAAAATATCCATTTATTTGAATCACGCCATCATGCTGATCACCTTGTGTTTGCCATTGCTTGTCAGCCTTGTGCCATGGATGTTGGCTGTGCTTTTTCCTTTTTGAGTGGGTTGGCGTGAATGACAATGCAGCAGCTGGAGGAGTCTTTGACGGAGACTCGATCAACATAGAAGCAGTCCAGGGTTATTTTGGCCTACTTTTTTATATTTTATTGAAACAAAGGGGGCATTTCACAGGTTTGCTTCAGAGTGAGTCAGCCAAAGATGAGGTCTGGTGACTGTGGGCGAGGACGGAGCTGGTCTCAACCAGAAGTCTCCTTGTGAACAAATGTATTCTATTTGGATGGTCTTCATGCTGATTTCGGGTGACCAGGAGGAACATCTAGCAAACGGCTCGGTTACGTAGCTGCTGTCGCCCAAGCGTCCTCACGTGTAATGCAAAGTCACCATGTGCCATTTATGTTCCACATGTAGATACCACTATTTATCTGGCATTTCATTAATATCCTACTTGAACAAGCATTTACGAGACCAGACGCCCACTGAGGTCAAAGTGGCTTGACGGTGTTCCTTTTTTTTTTCTTTCTTTCTGTTGGATGAGATGATGAATGATTGCTCTGACCTTTCCGGTTTGAAGGGCTCTATTCACAACCAGTTGAGTCCATATTTAAAATGAGTGGGTTTATTTAAATCTAATCCCACACCAAATGCAGGTCACATGCAAGCTAGAGCTGGCAACATGAGAGCATAGACAAAACTAGACTCCTCAATCTCTGCCCCAAATCATTGCTTTATTGCAGACATAATGTTTAAGGTAACCCGCCTTTTGGTGAATTTAGTATTAAGTTTTTTTTCTTTTTTTTTGTGAAATCAAGTGATTCCCAGTTTAAAAGCTACCACTTAATAGCGATCAGTACATTTTGTACGCTTTTTAAATTGTGCTGTGAAATGATATTTGCCAACAATGGGGAAGTCCTGGTGACAGCAGTCATTGTTCTTAGGTGCTTTTTATTTGAGTTAAGCATAAAGAGGGAGAGAATCAAAATAGAAATAAAATAATACAAATCTGTGTATCCTGGGAAAACTGTGAACCCCCCCCCACCCCCCCCCAAACATCACATTCCCTCCCCCACAAAATTCACATTGAAAAGTCACCTTTTGCCTGTTCATACAAAACGAACCGTCACAAACTGTCCATTGCGGTGGCATACAGGGTCTCCCCCGGTGAAGCAGCTCACACGTCATCATCACAGGCTGTCTAACAACTGGTGGAAAAAAATACATCCCCCCCCCCCCCCCTCCCTCCCCATTACATAAATGGTGGGAAGTTGGAACACGGCTGTCATCTCCGGGCCCCCACCAACGTGAGGTTTTTCAGCTCAGTACCTCAGAAATATAAATGTTTTTAAATAAATCTAATCTATAAAAGTAAGTTTTAGTCAAAATCCTGGGTGGCTTTCTAACAAACTTGCGTACAGTGCAACTAACTGCATCGAATATTATGTACTGTAGCAGAGGGCAGGGTGAAAAATAAAAAGATCAACTCAGGAAGTGACATTAAAATGAAAACAAGAAGAGGACATCATATTTCTATTCATGTAGTAAATGAATACACCGATAAACACCATAATGACAGGATATTCACAAGTCAGGTGACTTGCAGTTTGAGTCCTGTCTGATGGGAAGGAGTTGAGCCCGGATGGGGACCGAGGGATCTGCTGCTCTGAAGGTCCTTTTGATTTGAATCGTAAATGACGCAGGTCCACCTTTTTAAGTGGATAAAGTTGATCGTGTCAAAAGAGATCTAAAAATGTACAGAAATGTATGCTGTTGTTTTTAGAGCTTGAGATTGGGTCTTCAATAAATTAAAAACTAGGAGGTGGCTCCTGTTAAAGAAAATGTGTAGTGTTGCAACATGGAACTTGTAGATCTGTCTTCTGAATAAACGGTCCAATAAAGGCCAATCTCATGCTCATTTTCATAGCTGTATAAATATCTGCTTACAACATTTGTCACTAAATATATACTGTTATTACCTTTAAGAATCTGGTCTTTAACATTATTTTGTTCTGTTTCTACTGATAAATTTAAGGCTAGACACTGCAAGCTTATTAGGATTTTTTAATCAATCAGGGATGCTTGCACCATGCACTGTTGCTGGGTGCATATGAAATGATTAGATTATGACGGTTTAGGAAAAGAAACCACAAATTAACAGTATTTTTTATTTGCATTTAATTGGTTTTCAAATCAATCACAATTTGTCTCTGTTACAACATAAAAAATAAAACATAGAATTTGTATATTTGTGTCTCGTTTTCTTTTCAAATATGTCTGACTGCAATGTGACACAGTGTTAGAAGCACTCACACATTGGCACAGGGCGTGGAGTCCTTCGCTTTGTTTTCCCCTTCTCTCTCTCTCTCGCTTCCTCTCAATTTGCAGAGGCCAACTCTACTTTCTGTCAAACGGTTTTGCAGGAGTCAGCAGGATGGGCGACCTCTTCTTCATCCCTGCGTGTTGCGTTTACTTATTTAATTATTAAATGTCACCTGGCTCGGGCAGCACACAAACACGGACTCAAACGGAGACATTGAGCATGTTGCCTACCTCTTATAACAATGTACTGCATGCATGCCTTTGGAATTTGTATTAATATGACAATATACTTATTTTTAGTAAACATTCTGATAAAAAAGCTAAAGCATTTTTTTGTAGCACCAAATTCATAGAGAACACAATGCAGTAGTAGTTTCTGTTGGAACTTGCAGCACAAGCTGCCATCCTCTCTGGAATAGTTCTGCATATTTAAGAGCAATCAATGAGGGCAACATTCCTTACAGCAAAGTCACCACATGTCAGCTCGTTAATCCTCTTTTTGATTCATGAATCAGACTTTCGTGCGAGACTTTGCTGAACAGCAACACCACATTTGATATTTTCAGAGTGAAAGCTGAACATTGTGTGGCTGGTAAAGAGAAATAGTAATGTAATTATATTGGTTTTCACTATTAGTCCTTAGTAGTTGTTGTCGGTTAACGCTTTTTCAAATATTCAGTAGCACAATTATGGATTGTTTTCCTCTTGGTCTTCTTTATTTCCAGCAGATCTGAACACGGATTGTTCAACTTCCCCTTTCAGGCAGGTTCAAATGTACCTTATTTCGAATGGTATAAATTTACAAGCATGAATGTATTTGTACATCTTAAAATTTGCTAATTTGACTGGCTTTACGGCAGACGCTAATGCAGAACGAAAATTGTAATTTTATAATATACGAACACTACAGAACAACTCAGAATCTCACAAATACGGATGACGTCAAATTTAAAAAACAGAGGAGGTTTGCTGTTGAAATTTAAAAAGAATGACGACTTTTGACTGGCTCTCAAAAAATCGAATTGCTTAAGCCTTAATTAACCTCTGTCATTTGTAACAAACTGTCACAGGAATTTGTACTTCTCCGAAACAGACCCATGTTGAGTTATACACTAATAATGGAAATAAAGTGTGCTCAACAATCCCATTCGTAGCCATTTCATTTTCAGGGAATGAATAAAACGAAATCCTCATTATCAAATTATTAAAACAATTTGCTTCTCTTTTGAAGGAAAACAATGTTCAAATAAAATGTCATAATATACAGACATTTGATATTCACATTATCAACAGACCGATTGCAATATGTCACAATATTTGGAACAGAGACAACGTACAGCATGACGAGTTAGCTGTGCTTGAAAAAGATCCGTCTCGGTGAAATAAATACTCACCTCTCCTCTGTCCCAACATTGTAAATCTGAATGCTTGGACCCACCCATAAAAGATCTGATCAATCATAGAGCCTAAAACAAATCAACATGACAATTGAAATTTGCCTCAGCCAATAGCGGTGTACGTGGGCGTGGTCAACCCTAGTTCGGTTGCACCGGACATTGCCGATCAACTTTTGCTATCAGAAGAGCGTTGTGCAAAGCTAGTTAGCAAGCTACATAACATACCGGGTTTTGAGATTGTGTGTCGTAATTTGTTGTGCGTTTCTGCATTTTCTAATTCATCTTGGGATTAGCAGTTGTCAACAAACCCACAAATTCCAGAAGTGACGGGGGGTGGGGGGGGGACTCCATTTTTCTACGCGGCAGCCTGCAAGACGGCGGAAAGCTAGGCGCTTGTGTTGCTAGGCTAACTTCCCCTGCCAGATAAATTGTCTTCCTGGCGACCCTTTCGTAGAATACAAAAGACTCCCAGGTACGTTTTCGTAAAATAAAACGCCCCTATGCATCACCGGGAATGCATATTGCTTCACAGTTTGGCAGCTGTCTGATGCAGTTCATGTTACGTTAGCTGCTAGTGCTCCCATAATCTTAGTCTCGTCCCTCAGCTGATAACACTGCATATTTCCCCAGCGAGCTGACATGCTAAGCTAATGTGCTATGTAAGCTAATGTGCTATGTAAGCTAATGTGCTACGTAAGCTAATGTACGCTAGGTCACATTTCGCACTTTAACTTAGCGTCGTCATTGTAAACAGTATATCGATACGTAATAAAACATGCATTGCACCATAGGGGTTGAAAGCCTACTTAAACAAGTGCGACTGCCGCTAATGTTGTGTTAATTGCAGACTGGATCTGCTACGCTGCACAGCTGATGTATGATTGAGGTTTGTTGTTGTTGTTGTTATAGCGTTGCTTTGACCCTGTGACTGTAGCATGCTGATGGTGGGAGGCAATGGACGGATGCACTAGAATGAGTGTGAAGGAGCTGTGTGAGACCGATGACCTGGCCACCGGCTTGGTGCTGGACCCTCTGCTGGGCTTCAGCACCCACAAGATGAACATCAGGTAATCTGTCACTCAAGACATGGATGGATTCAATCAACATCAGAGTTCACATCGGTATCCAACCAATTGGTTATGAATTATTCCTGCTTTGTTATTACAAACATTTTCCCTACCTAATTAATCTGACAATAGTTGTTCAATCATTTACCCTCAGATAAATTACGGTCACAGACAAATGTGACCAATAATTCAAATGCGCTAAACAAATTGAGGTTACTATCATGTACGGCAATACAAAGCACTGATTTGATTTTGCAAAGGTTCTCATTTAAGAGGCTTCAACTAATTGTTCTAGCTCAAAAGAGTACATACTGTAATAGCTTTTAAGACTTTGATATCAGGATAAATAAACAAGATACTTGTGCCGTCCCTCCTTATTCACATGTCAGACCAATATTGGTCTTTGTTTTGATCATATTCACCTTGATGTTTTGCTTTTTCCACCTGCATGTGTGAAATGATCTACTATTTGAGGATAATTGATTAGTCATTTTAAAAAAGTGGTGTATTTGAGGCAGTCAGCAGAATATGCCCACAGATGGGTTGGCAGTGTGCTTCTAAATATCTTGAAATAGCAACGAAAAACATATATTTTTTAAATATATTGTCTGCTACTCTAAATTGAAGATAAAAAAAATGCATCCTTACAGCCTTACCTGAGATTAACACTGGGATTAGATCTTGTCCCTGTTCCTGCTCTTCTAATTTGTCAATTTCTACTTTTTTCGTCCTCTTTAGTCCCCCACCAGAGATCCGGCGTTGGGGTAACCTGAAAGAGACCCTGTTGCGCTTCCAGCGTACGCATGACTTCAATGCTACGTTTGAGGCACTGACCGTGGGTGAACCGGCTGGGGACTACTTTATTGCTTTGGGAAGCCATCGACAGGAGCTGCTGAGACAACACGTAAGCTAATGTATAAGCTTAAAAATCAGTGTAGATATAGAATAATCACAAGTTAAATGAGGAAGAAATGCATAGAACTTCGTGCCTGGAAGGCTCCTTTTTTTTTTTAGTTTCACTTTAGTGAGTGTGAGACCACAGTCCAAAACCTCTATGATGTCCGCAGGTGTACCGTTACCTCAGTGCCTTCCTGTTGGATAACGGTGTCAAGATAGAGTCCTGCGACAGATACTCCTCGGAGACCAACGGAGCAAAGATAACCTCCACAAGGCAATGGTAATCACTCGCGCATTGCATCGGTCACGCTTGCATGATGCGGAACAACAGCAGCTCCACCTCCGTGGCTGCGTGTGACTCCCCGAATTGCAGCTGTGTGACACTTGAACTGTCGCTCCGTAGGTTCGCGGGAGAGCGGGTGGAGGTCCTGCTCGGCTGCATAGCGGAGCTGAGCCCCGCTGACGGCACAGTGTTAAGGGCGGGAGTCAATGACTTCAGCGTGATGTATTCTACGCGCAAACGCTGCACTCAGCTTTGGCTTGGGCCGGCAGCTTTCATTAACCATGGTGAGCTCGTCGTCATACGCTACTCATTCTTTCCCAGCATGCACATGCAAACACACAGACACACACAGTAATCCAGTCGGAAAGAAAAAAAAACTATTTTCAAAACACAAATCATCCATCAACCGCAAACTTATTCCTATTTTTTTTATTAGTGTTTGACAGCAGTGTAAAATCATTGAACATGTATTAAATTATTCATTTATTAAATGCTTTCCTTCTACAGCTTTGAGTTCTATAGTCTGAGGTGACAAACATCAGAGCCTTCATCATCAGTACAGGAGAGGGGGCCTGATCATTTTCTCACCAGTCACCTCCACACTAAAATTGATCGTATTCATTCATGATAAATTGTGATGAAAGAGAACAATTTGTTTACAATAATAACTTATAAACCTTGGGAAACCAGATCCTCTTTCACAAATCACCCCAAACATCTGTTTATCTTAAAAGACTGTGTTCATTCGAAAGGTCACAAACTAAGACGGGCCATTATTTGAATTTTCCAAACATTAAGTTACTTTCCATCTATGACAAATAGTCTTGTGTAAGTGTGTCGCACAACGTCTTACTTCCATCAGCAATTCTTTTCTCAACAGGGAAAACCTATTTTGTCCATTAGGTTGTTAATAAAGCATTTTATTTAGTTTTCCTGTGTCTGTTGTTTTAAAAATCAGCACATTTCTGGTAAATCTGAAGCTACGACCAATTGTTAAGTTACTGATTTAAAGAGTTGAAGTTTCAAATTCCAAGAAAAGCCAATGTGTTTCAAAGTTATTTATCTTTTTCAGAAATCACAAAAATCCTTCCTTATGATTTATGAACAAGACTAAGACTGCTTTGTGTATTCAAGACTTCAGCAATTATCTTTCATCTTGGCAACTCTTACTTGTTCCCTGCAGCATCAGCAGAGTTTGTTGAAACCAAATGTATCATAAACTAATTTAGCATTAAAAAGAAAATGTTCCTTGATTATCATAAATAATACAAATGCATGCTCTTAAATACTGTCACAAATCCTAAATAGCCCAGTGCAGAGCTGAAATTGCTAATTTATTAATCATTATTCTCCTTGTATTGATTAGCAGGAAATTAGTCCACAACAGTCTGATGACTTGATAAATTGATTATGCGAAACGTCACTGGTTTCAGCTTCTAAAAGTTCAATGCTGAATTCTGGTTTCTTTTATCTTCAATTGAAAATGTACTATGTTTTGGGATTAGGACTCTTTAAAAAAGAAAAGACATCCAAGGAAACGGTCAAATAAATTTCTACAGATGAGCAAAAGCAGCCTGCTCTTCATGTAAAATGTAATATGATTTACAGAATTGTGAGTTAATTCTTCCACTAAGAAAAGAAAGATCTTTTCATAATGTTTCAGAGTTAACCTCTAGGCCTTTGAGCCTTTTGCTAAACACGTTGTCACATGTCAGCTGATCAACAAAAGACACAATTCATTGCTACGATTTGATTTTAATCATTTCAATCTTTTTATCTGTTTTTCCTATTATTGCCTGGTCTTCTGCGATGAAGACTGCAAACCAAACTGCAAGGTAAACAGCCATGTTTGTTCATCACCTGCACTAAAGACATTTGACAATTGGATGTGATTGTTGTAAAACTCCAAGTCCAAATCTAGTAACTGCCATTGTGACATCTTGAGAATTGCACTCTCTTCACGTTTAGCTGCTCTGTCTTAATGTATCCCATGGGCCAACCAACCTTTTGTCTTTGTCTTTTTTTTTTTTTTTTTTTTTTTACCCGCCCTAGTTCGTCCCCGGGGAGAAGAATATCGCGTGTGTCGAAGCCATTCGACCAATCTCACCTGGGGAGGAGATCACGTGTTACTATGGTGCCAGCTTTTTTGGGGAAGGCAATGAAATGTGTGAATGCTGCACCTGTGAGAGGTGTGTCCATCATTTTATTCTGACATTGCCTTTATTGTAGATGGCACGTACTTGACGCTAAAGACTTTGTTCATCACATCCATTTGGACTGTGCTTTAGGAATGGAGAGGGTCACTTCAAACACAGGGGGAAGCAGCCCGAATGTGAAGAAACAAAGGATCCTGTGGAGCAAAAGTACCGCCTGAGAGAGAGATATCTTCGTCATCACAAAGAGAAGAGGCCGATAATACAAGGAATCCACTCAGGTATTTTTAAAGGTAACCACTATAGAATTTGCTTTCTCAAATCAGTCAAAAAAGCAGTGCAATGATAACTTAAATATTCTATGTACTGTGCAACAAAGCAGATATCAAAGTGAGTTAATTCAAACAGAAGAGCGGCATTTCCTGCTTCCTAAAAGTCCTTTTGGCTCCTCAGAAGTTGCTCTAAATCAACCAATATGAATATTAACTGTACACTGCAAATACAATTCTAAACATCATGATCAGCTGACACCTCTGCTGTTTTACACCTCAAACGAGATCAAGCCGATGCACTGAGTGAGATGTTAAGTGAGGGATAATGCACTACAGGGTGTCCATTATCAAGAATAATTTAATAAAATGCCTTCGTGCTGTACATGCCTTCCTAATTATGGACACCCGAAAGAGCAGAAATGCTTTAATGTAATGGTTACCTGCAGAACACATTCATTGATATTATTTATTTATATTATTATATTTTCATGCGTTTTGCAACAAAATTCTAAAGTTTTTCACAATGCATTGACTCTGTTTCCCTGTTAACCAGGAGGCGTTGCTAACCCCTGGAAAAATGAGTACCATCCCATAATATTCTTATGCAGTGCATGGGAGTCAAGTGCCCTGATTAACTTTGGTTCACTTCTTGGAAACACAGAGGAGGGTTCAATGGTTCTGACATTGCTGTGATTTAGTCATCCAGAGACTGTTTGAGTATTTTGGGCCCGTTTTGGGAAGCAGATTGTGTTGCTTCCTCATGACCCAATAATTCAATGTAGCATGTAATCTGGCAACATGTTTCATCGTTTACTGCAATGTTGCATAATCCTGAGGAAGCACTTTGGTCCCTAAAAAGACCATTTGTAATTTTAATACTCAACTTAAGTTGCCTTGACTTCCTGAAACTTTAATTTTCTCGCATGCCTTCAAGGATAAAAAAAAAGGATTTAACAACAGTAAAACAAAAGATCCATTTACAAACTCTCACACAACTCGTGCAGTATAATGCAAGAGATCATCTATTGAGGATAAATTGCTCTGTTCTTATCTGGCATGAGAGCTGGACATTTTATTTACAAAAAACATAATTTCCTTTGCTTCAAACTTCACTTACTGTTAATTTTCCAAGGTGTTGTAATGTAAGTTCAGGTTGTATACGGATAAATAATAGAACATTTGATTTTTTTGTTTTTATTAAACCCATTTAGTGTCTGGAAACTCCTATTTCACTGCTAACTGTGATGTGTTTTGGGTCTAAGGTCATTCATTATGTGTTACTTCCTGGTAAAGATTCACATCCATTGAATTGATTAGAAATGTCATTCTGGTCATTATTTTACTGCACTGCTTATGATAAACAAACATGCACACTAGCAAAATAAATGATTCAAGTTTAACTGCTTCCTTTGTTGTCTTCTTTCCAACAGCCATCCCCTCAAGGAATTCCTTCACCCAGCAGATGAGGAGAAACGCCTTAAAGAACAGAAAATTTAGTCAAACGAAGAAGTGGAGACGAGAGAAGCACAGGCGATCGGGAAAGAACCCATTGAAATCCTTCACAGTCCAACAGTATCAGACACTTCTGTCCCAATTCACCCTGAGGGACCTCAGAATCAAAGTACGCCGCCACTCGGTGGACTTCTTGCTCAAGTGTAAGGATCCAAAAAGCAAAGAAAGAGCTTACCTTCGACGCTTGGAAGAAGGGAATCCAAAAGACAACATTCTTAATTCGAATGGTGACGCGAACAACAAGGTCAACGTGAAGCCTTTCTCCCCAAAATCCTCCATGTCGGTCCAGCAGAGGAGTGGACCTGCAGCCAGCAGCTCAGGCCCCGATGAGACGTCTGTCCGGGTGGCGGCGAGACGGGCAGTTCCCCAGAGGTGCTCTTCGAGAACCAGAAGCATGGTTCAAACCTCGCTCGCACGCCCAGCGGGGTCCAGGGACGCGGCCGGCGCCACGGCTGAAATCGACAAAACCTGCGGCGCGACAGGACACGACGGCAGCGTCGAACCCCGCGTCGCCGACGGGGCTCAAGACCCAGCAGCCGCGCCCCCGGGGCCCAGGGTCACCAGAGCGTCGTCCACGGCGGAACCCGCCCGCGGAGCAAAGCGGGCCGGGGACGGCCCGCCGGTCTCGCTGAAGCAATACCTCACCGTCCGCCTAACCAGGCTGTCAAGTGTGCCAAGTGTGAAAAAAGAGGAGATCCCCGAAGGCCGGGCCGGCAGAGCGGAGTTAAGCGGGAGGGCCAGGCAGAGCCGGTGTACCGCGCCGACGGTAGAGTCAGGGAACAAAAGGGTGTCCAGATCTCGGCGGCGGCGGCGGCGGGGAGGAGGAAGTAGTTCAGACGCCGGCACAGCGGAAGGTAACGGAGGGGTGAGGGAAATGTTTTTCAAGGCCGTCGATGCGGCGAATTTAGAGGCGGTGCGAGCCAGCGGGTCGCCGGGCGGTTCATCCCACGGAGAGACTGGGGGGAACGGCGAGGTTATCGGAGTGCAGACGAAGGAGGAAACCGATGACACGCCGAGGGGGCAGCCGCACATCGAGCAGAAAGAGGAGAAAGACGCTGAAGTTGCAATTGTGGAATGTAAAAGTAAGATGGTGATGGAGGAGGTGAAAGAGTCGGCGTGTAAAATAGTCCCCAGTGAAAAAACAAGAGCAGAAAATTACCAACAACGTGTTAAAGATCTAGTCGAGGACGGAGTTGTGGAATTATCAGAACAAATTGCGAGGAGTGTAAGTAAAGAGCCGGCAAGTAGGCAGGAAGAGGATGTTGTCATAAAGCAGGCGAAGGTTTTGCTATCTGATATTTTAAGAAAAGATAAATCCTTCATAGATAAAACATTACAGGGAGACCTCGTAGGAAGATTGTTTTCTCCTCCTGCTTCCAAGAAGACGCAAAGTGCCGAGGACGAAGACAAACGGACTGAACTCAACGGAGGCTCAACGCAGAGGAGGATCACGCGTCGGCGAAAGGTGAGGCCGAGGGCGGCGAAAACGAAAGGCAAGCAAAGCACCGGCGGACGCTTCAGCAAAGAGGCCGCAGCCGCAGGGAAGACGGAGTCGAGCGAGGGCCGTCTGCAGCTGGAGGCCCCGCGGCGGGACGGTGACCCGCCGGCCAGCCGCCTTACCCAACTACCTCACGGGTCGCCCGTCTCTACGAAAGCTGTGACGAAACCGCTGTCGGACGCCAGCCCACAGCCGCACACCCAGTCCAACATACCTCTGAAGAAACGCACGTTTCGAAGCTCTGTGGAAATAGACTCTGAACAAGGTTTGACTTCTGATTTGGCGTCAGATCAAGCTTCCAAAGGAGCCGCGGCGCTGAAGCCGGCGCCATCGGCGGCGGCGGAGCAGAAGCAGCAGCAGCAGCAGCAGAAGCAGGTCACGTGTTCGGGGGAGAGGCCCAACGGGAAAAGACACGTCAAACGCAGGAGAAGGACTACCGAAATCCAGAGGCTAAACCCCCAGAAGATCAGCAAGCAGAACTGCTTCAGGCGAGTGCTGCGGTCCCGAGCGGCTGAAGCTCAGCGAGGCCACCTGTTGAAGAAAGTTAAAAAGTGTAAAACGGAGAGGCCGGAAGAGGACGACCCCCGTCGGGATGGAGCGCCACGGTGTGACCCGCTCGCAGGGGAGAAAAAAGCCGCCGGCCCGGGGCCCCGGGAGGAAGCTGAGGGGGCCACGTTAATCCAGCAGAGTGGTTTGGGGGAGACGAAGCCAGGCATCGATTTAAAGATCCGGTTCAAGAGGAGGAGAGGCAGAGTGTGGGAGATGCAACGGGCAGGATTGGAAAACATGGCGTTAAAAACGGAAAGGGGAGACGAGTTGCTGACCTGCGACCCGTTCAAAGCTATTATGGATTCTGTATCAATCTTAAACCTGGAGATGGAGGCGGCCCAGGCGCACGTGCACGCTAGTAAGAAGTCAAAGAGCCGGTTGCACCATTTGAAAAGAAGGGGCCAGAGGCTGTCCGAAAGGAAGGCAACTATCGCAGCGTCGAGCGTCAAATCCGACAAAGACCTGAGAAGCGCGCGCCCGGCCGGCGACACGCCCGGCCACAGAGTAGAGGCTAAAGAGAAGCTCGACAAGGAACTTCTTCCAGGTGGAGCCAAGCTGCTGGCAGAAAAACCCGAGAGCTGTAAAACGGACGTCGACGCGTCCGTCGTAGGGAGAGAAACCAAAACGGAGGATTGCTTCACGAGGAGTTGCTGCTTGTTTGGATCCGAGTCGCTGCACAAACTGGAGCCTGAACTGGATCCAGATGGTCTTTTGTTACCAGTGATGAAACTGCGCAGAAAGACCGAGGACATTTGGGAGGTGGACAGCAAAGGGGGGCTTTTACAAACCGAACTTAAAGTGAAAAAAGAGCCAAAAGGTCCACATTTAGGGAAACAAAACAAAGGAGGCCTCGACATCAGCAAGCTCAAAGAAGAGTTCCCGTCGCAGAGGGCGAACGGCAGCGCGTCCCCCCTGAAAGCCGAGCCGCCGCCCTTCTGCCTGTCCCTGTCCCCGCTGTCCCTGTCCTCCCCCATCAACAACGACAAACCCGACGCGACGTCCTCGGCGCCGGACGCGATCCCCCCCGAGCGGCCGGAGGCCAACTGCGGCGGGAGGAAACCTCGGCACAAACCGGAGAGGCCGCGGAACCGCGGCGCCGCCGAGGCGCCCGCCGGCAGCCTCGGCCACACCCTCCAGCAGATCGACAACAGCCTCTTCAGGCTCTGCGAGGGCCTCTGCTCGTCCCAGACCCTGGAGAAGCCGGCGGCGTGTCCCGGCGCTCCGAGTTGCGTCGTCCAGCCCCCGTCCCACTCCACCCCCCCTCCCTTTGCGGCGGCGGACAACATGCTCTCCGGGGAGCCCAGCTTCACCAACTGCTGCGACGACCTCCTGGACTTCCAGTGCCTCAACTTCGAGGGCTACTACCAACCGCAGAACATCCTCCCCTCGTCCCCGTCGGACCTGTGCTCGCTCGACCCGCCCACGGACCCCTTCAGCAGCCCCCTCTCGCACAGCCCGTCCGACACGTGGGCGACCGAGACGCCGTACCTCGGCCCCCCCAGCCCGGGGAACAACTTCACCAGCGAAGACCTGCAGTTCTTCCCGGGTCTGATTTCTTCCAAAAGCGAGTCGGCCCCGGCGGAATGCGAAGCGAAGGACGGCGCCGCCGCCGCGCCCCCCAAAGACAGGATCCAAGTCAACCCCGCTTTCGCGTTTTCGGCACCGGGCGTCTCGGACTTCACCGCCAAGGATCGACTGCTGAGCAAGAATCCGGGAATGAGGCTGCCCCGGGACGACCTCAGGAGCCAGTCCTACGCCGTGGTCGGCAAGCCTCGGGCGTTCGGCGCCCCGCCCTCCTCCTCCTCGGCCGCGCCGTCGCACCAGCAGCAGCAGCATCAGCAGCCGCCGGGCGGCGCCAGGGCGGGCGCCGGTCAACCCAAGTCCCAGCCGAGCTTCAAAACCCAGGGCCCCTTCCACCGCACCATTCCCAGTAAGCCGCAGTCGTTTTCCAGCGTGCAGCCGGGCGCGCCCCGAGGGATGGCGCCGAGCTGCTTGGGTAAACCCGCCCCGCCGTCCCAGGTGTCCAACCGGTTCCTCGCCCCGCAACTCTTCACTGTGAAAACCCCCCCCGACAACCCCTTCAAGTTCCACGAGAAAGCCTCGACGGTGATCCACAGGGTGCTCAAGTATCAGGGCGGGAACCCGACTCCCAACTTGTACAGCGCGCCGTGCAAAGACGCCACGGCCGACTCGTCCAGAACGCTCGGCGCCAAGCCGGGCGGCGGCGCCGCCGAGAGGACGCCGCAGAGTCAAAAAGTAGACGGCCGTCACAAAGACCACGTCCCCGTACCGGGGTTTGGAAAAGACGTCGGCCACCTTGGTTCCTTCGGCAGGTCCAGTTCTCATTTCAACAGTTCCTCTTTCCCCCAGTCGTTCCTCAGGAGTAAGGCGTCCTCCGACCGGCTCGACGGCGCCGAAGCCAACGCGGCGTACAAAAACCTCCCGCCGCTGCCGAGACCGTTCTTCTTCCCCAGCAAGCTGTCCGACGGCTACCCGCCACCCCAAGACAAAAAGTCCAACCCGTCGACCTCCGACAAACACCAGCCATGTTACACCCAGCACGACCCGTTTGACTTCAGCTTCGGCCCGTCTCCTTCGCCGGCGCCGCAGCACAACAACCCGCAGGTGGGCCACGGCGCACCTTCCGCCACGCCAGCACCAGCAAACAAGCCTCAGCCCTCGGCCGCCTCCTTCCCTTACGGCTGTCAAGGTCCTCCTTACGTGCTGAACTTCAGTGGCGACCATTCCCTGACCCTGGGCTTGAGGGACGGGGTCGAGGGCTACCCGGGACTGGGCTCCGCCAACTACACCTACCACTGTCTGATGGAGCCGTCGGGCACCCAGGGGAGGCTGGTCCTCGAGCCCTGCGGGCCCCAGGTGTCCAACCCGGGCTCCTTTGCCATGGGCGGATTTTCGGGGCTCAGGGGTCAAGACGAGCAGTGCAGGAAGGACCCGCAGCCGCCGTGCCACCCCGGGGAGCACCAGGGCGCGTCCCACTACGGCCCGGCGCCGTCCTCCCACTCCATGGGTGCCTCCAAACCCAAGAGGGTGAGGTTAGTGGTGACGGACGGCACTGTAGACTTGGACCTTCAGTACTCGGATTGAGTACCTGTTCTCACTGGATCCCGGGTTTCAATATGTTTTTTTTTTTTTTTTTGTTAACACTGTACTTCATGGTCCAGGTCATTGTTTTTGATGGACTGTTAGTGTATGAATGGATTGTACAGAGTTTTGTGTAAAACAAGCCTATTAGTGTGTTTTAGCTACTGTATCGTTTTTTTTTTAAAGAAATTAAATATCCACTACGATTTGCTGAGCATACCAAATTCATGCATTAAAGATGCATAAAGGAAAAAAAAAATCTATTTGTGACTAGGAGTTTGAAGTGGCCCTGTAAGCCCTCTTACTGTACTGTAACATAGCTGTATTACCTTCCTACTCCACGTGTGGCAGTAGAGAGGAGAGCCAGCTTCGCCCCTTGGTACTTGAAATCGGTGGGATTTAAAAAGGCAGCTTTGTGCCTCGTTCTTTAACATGTTCTTGTGACTTTTTGAAGCACCCGTTTAAAGTGTCCACCCCACGATTTTGTACTCCGTAGGATCTTTTCTCATTTTGTGTGTAACTCAAGTGTGTGTGTGTGTGCGTGCGTGCATGCGTGTCTCGAGGGATCAAAGCTAAGTGTGTTGTAGTGCTGTGACAGATTTTTAGTAAGATCATTAGTCATTAGTGCATTAATGAAATGGGTCGTGCATGAACAGTAAAGTGTCACCCTGACTGAAGTGATATATTTATACTCAAGGAAAGCTCTACTGGGTGAAGACATGAATGGCAGCTTTCAACAGCTGCTCCTTGAGGACTTTTGTGGATGAGTGAGTGTGAGAAACTACAGCATGTGTTGTTGTTTTTTTTCTTGTTTTGTTTTAAGCCAGTTGTGCTTAAATAATTGAGGTATAGTACAATGTATTTGTAATGGGATTTCTCCCAGTTGGAAATATTTCAATTTCACTCAAGAAATCTGACAATCTTCTCACAGAGTAACTCGACGTTTGTCCGTTTCTATTTGGTCTTTTTCCAAAGGAATTTATCATTATTGTTATTATTATTGTTATTACACATAAAGAACAGACGTATAAGTTACGCATCACCTGCAATAGTTCCTGCTACGTTGTCGGCGATGGACATACGAACTCTAGAGTACAGAGGTCTCTGCTGTAGGTTGTCCCCGCAGCAGAGACGTTGTCCCGACGTCTGTCCACCCCGTTTGACGTCGGTCGGGAGGAGAGCGACTGCACAGCCTTTCATTACCACCCTGTCCTGTCTTGATAAGGAAAGGCCAATTATTTATTTTAATATCCTCGTCCTTGAAATGGTGCTTTAATGTAATTTATATTTCACATTGATTGTTCCAACTATTAAATGTTTTTTATTCTTATTTAATGGGAATAGTACTGAACAGAATATTTACATTGAGTATTTAATTTCACAGCCATTGACATTTTATCCAATGTTTCAATTGTTACAGGTATAAACTATCTCGGTTTTGTTTTTTTTCTAATTGGCAATTGGTCTTGCTGAAAATATGCTGTACAAATGTACAAATGTAGCCTATATCATTAAAGACAATTAATTCTTTTTTTTGTATTTTGTGTCCATGACTGCTTAATACCTCCCAGAGACCACAAAATGGGATTTTTATTTGACATATTATAACATGTTGACGTGATTGATCATGTAATAATTAATTTGATTAGTTTGAGGCATTCCATTATGTCTACTACCATTTAGAGGCTGCACCATATTTCATTTCTACATCTGCCCAAACCTAAAGACGTATCCTTTGATAGTAATTATGTCTGGAATAATCTATGCTGCATTCTTCTTTTAATTCTGTTTAGGGCTTCTCATAATCCGGTGCATCCATCTCATAATGCAAAATAGCCCTTAATTTGAGTTCATTTTATTTGTCTGTTACATGACCCCGTTGCAAAAGCACTGTATGCACATCACGCCGTTTTCTCTGGTCTTCCTTCCTGCTGTGATGTCTCTGAATTCTAAAGTCTAACCTTGTTCATCCTCCTGGATTAGTGCTCAAACCTTCGCCTCCTTCCTCACTCCCTTCACTTTGATTCTACGTAACCGGCGTTCCTTTTTCTTCTTCCCCTCGATTGCGCTGCTCTCTGCGTGACCCACTTTGGATTTTCTTTCTAGCTCTCAGCAGCAGCTGAGCAGTCAATTCTGATGCCAAATTTAACAGTCTTCTCATGATGAGGACAGAGAGAGAGTGGGATTATTTATTTTAGTGAGTGAGGGCGTCTCGGAGATTGCTACTGTAAAAATACATGTTTATTTTACTTGGTCTGATGTGACCATTAATCATGCATTGATTTTGCTTGAAGCATCATAAAAACATTACTTTTATTTCCTTTTAACCAGTGGTGGAAGAGACAGAGTGCTGGTTGTGCAATAAACAAGTCTCCTGTGACTGATACCTTATTAAATTGGATATAATTAACTTGTTAAAACTAATGCTTCATTGGATTAGACAGATTTGAGGGAAAGCAATAATAATTGCAATCATTTCCACTATTGAATTTACACAAATTATGGAACTTTCGACAAAGTTCAGGAAAAATAGCATGTTAATATGATATTTAAATGTAACCCAAGATTCCATCCTGCTAAACTCTCAGTATTATTTCATTCATTGTCTTCAGTAACAGAGAAATTAAATCAGGATTTACATTTAATGAAGTTAAGCTCTTGTTGCTACGCACCACATCGGCCTTTAAAGGATGCTCATTGTGGTTGCCATGGCACCAGGATGATCTGCTAAAGACAAAGTATGTATGAGATGTGGAGCGAAGTAGGACAAATTGGGTCGAAACCCACTGGTTTAATCTTAAAAGTAAGAAAAGATTAACTGTACTGTCCTGTTGGGAAAAGAAAAGGGGCTCCATCCCCAGACACACAGCCAATATGTCATATGTCATTAACTCAAATTCGTGTGTCACGTGTCACGATCGTAGCCCGCCACGTGACGGTTGCGCTGTGGCAGCGGCCCTGGGAAATGGCTGACGCCGCTGTGGAGTGCTTGGACCACCGTCAGCAGTGCAGCAGTCATCCTCGTGACGAAGGAGCAACGAGACACACAAAAGAGTTTGTAACCCCTAGGAAAGAAGAAGAAAAAAAAAGGCTGGTTTTTGGGAGGAGAGAGGCCTCAGAAAAAGGGAGGTTCATTATTTGCCATGTGACGGATAGCAGAGGCTCCGGATGCCCTGCTGCTGGCTGAGGTGCATTAGAGTAAATGATGACTGTAACAAAACCCTGTGTGTGTGTGTGTGTGTGTGTGTGTGTGTGTGTGTGTGTGTGTGTGTGTGTGTGTGTGTGTGTGACAGAGGGGGCTGAATAAATATGTCGGCTGCACAAGCGGGGGATATTGCTCTTGTGATTATTATAGCAATCCTTCTTTATTAGGTCTGACTGGCTGCTATTAAGGCGACTCCCCCTCCTTCTCCTTGTATAACCCGCAGTTTCTCGGGGTGTTTTTTTTTTTTTTGATGAAGCCTGGCAATCGTTTCCACCTTCCTGCCACCTGTTTAACAACTGGGGGTCCTGCTTGAACACAACCTCAACGCAAACCAGATGTAAAGGACAGAGGTGGGATCAAGTCACTGTTAGGCAAGTCACAAGCAAGTCTCAAGTCATTGCCCTCGAGTCCCGAGTCAAGTCGAGTCAAAGACGAAGCAAGTCCCAAGTCGAGTCACAAGTCGTACCATTTTAGTTTCGAGTCATTTCGAGTCCTTTTATTATAGTGGGGACGGGGAACCCTGGGTGATGGTGCGCTGCCTCACAGACCTAGACTACGAAGGGAAGGGCAATGGTGGATCGACTGTGACTGTGTTATAGTACTGTAACGCTCACCCCAATGCTGCAGCGTAAATAAGGAGGCGATGACTGGCTTGCAACTCCGCTGCATTTATTTATATAAAACAACTCAACTTCGGTCACTTGGCCGTCACCACGCCGAACGAACACTTCCGCATACACGGCCCCCCAAAACTCGGGTTGTCTCGCGTAACTACAGCTGGTAACGGAGCATAACGTGAACACATGCAACATCTGCATAACTGATTAACTAATAACTTTAACTCAGCTCATTACACTACTTTAAAACGGACGTTGACATAATGTTGGCGAGGATTTCCATCGGAGTCTGAATCCGGGTTCAAAAATCCCGATTTTTGTAACCATGGACGAGCTGTCTCGTTGATACGGTCAAATGGACTGCAGTGATTGGATGTTGTGCAGGCAGCGCGCGCTCTCTGCATACAGGTGGCGCACATTTTTTTGACTGATGCAGATAAACAGAGCGGCGCGGTGGTGTGAAAATGTTTTCCCCCAGTTTTCATGGGAAGTAGCAAGTCTTCTCGAGTCAAAGGGCTCGAGTCCAAGTCAAGTCACGAGTCATCGGTACTCAAGTCCAAGTCGAGTTGCAAGTCTTTGTACGTTTTGTCGAGTCGAGTCTCAAGTCATCAAATTCATGACTCGAGTCTGACTCGAGTCCAAGTCACATGACTCGAGTCCACACCTCTGGTAAAGGAACCCGATAGATCAGCTCAATGCTTTTGGTACCCCTGCGAGAACGGTACCTGCTCGTGAGTCATTGGCTGGAGGAGGAGGAGGTGGTGGACGGGCCCCCGCCGTGCGAGGTTTTTCGTTTCGTTGGCGTCACTTTCTAAAAGGCCAGCTCGGAGCTGATGGAGGTAAAGTGACAGGTGGCGACGAAACCTGTAATTATTCACACCACTTTCGCGGGCGAAGAAGTCAGGGGGGGGGGGGGGGGGGTTCGCCATGTGGTGGAGTCATTCGCTTTACTGAAACACGCAGCCGCCTCGGCGTTTGTTAGCGACGTTATGTAAATCCAGGTGTGGATGGAGCCAGATGTTATTTAGAGCTGCTAAGAATCAGTTGACTGACAAAAAGGAAAAACACCCAGCTTCTCTTTCGTGATATTTATGCTTTGTGTCTTTGTTTTACAATTTGGTAGATTTAATATGTTTACGGGTGAAGTCATACCATTGTGACACCCCCTTGTGCTGAAGGACGCTGATTTCCTGTGTTTCATTGAGCAATGAAGCCCTGTATGATTATTAGATTAGATTAGATTATTAACCAATACCAACATTTCAACCTAGATCTAGACCTCTAGAACATAGAGGACCGACAACATAAGAGTTAAATGACCGTCTGCAAGATCAAATGGACCGGCATAAATCTGGACATTCTTCAGCAGAATAAAAATCAAATAAAGATTTAGAAGAAGGCACATGGGGACAGAGAAAAAACATCCCAAGAGGTTTGTGTTGGAAAAGTCCTGCTTCATGTTATAATTATAATAATTCAAACAACCAGAAGCTGTAGGACCTGGCATCATCATGGATCTAGTTACACTTCATCCACGTGTCACCATGTGACAAGCGGAGCGATTGCAGGAAACAGACAGTTTCACAGCAGATGTTTCCCCTGAAGGTCTTTTCACTGAAGCTTCTGACTAACCGAGGCCCACCAGCTCAGACAGGTTGTAACTGCATCATTGACCCCGATACATGATGACCCCTCCCCTCTTCTGCACCCTCATCCCCGACAATGAAAAGGGCTTTTTAGTCCACGAAGAGCCGCGAGGCGAGTTCCACACGCTTCACTCCTCGCTGATGGAGGAGTAGGTTTCTACAGGCGAAGGCTCCCTCTCCGCCCACAGT
Source organism: Pungitius pungitius (assembly GCF_949316345.1). Taxonomy (NCBI): domain Eukaryota; kingdom Metazoa; phylum Chordata; class Actinopteri; order Perciformes; family Gasterosteidae; genus Pungitius; species Pungitius pungitius. Next base: position 3,822,703 of record NC_084911.1, on the reverse strand, counting down.
CCCCCCTTCCCTCTCCCTTCTCTACGTATGGTAATAAGCATTGCAGCAAGTGGCTTCCCTCCTCCTTCTCATACACATCTCTTTCATTCCTAACTCATACATCCGTGTGTGTGTGTGTGTGTGTGTGTGTGAGAGAGGACACACATGTTGGCTGCACTACTTCAGATTGTGCTGTTCTGTATCTTTCGATTTAGGAAACAACCTTTTGGGTCGTGGATGCAATGTGTTCAAAATGAGAAATGCCGCTGTAGTTGTAAGAGTGTGTTTTTTTGTGGTTGTTGCATGATAATTGTAGGACAATCTTTTTCGCGTGTGTGTGTGTGTGTGTGTGTGTGTGTGTGTATGTGTGTGTGTTTAGCGTGTGTGTCTTCTTTGGTGCTCTCAGTTCAGACAGAAGGAAAGACAACTGAGTTTTTAACAGCCAAGAGACTGACTCTAAAACATCAAAGAGGGGGGGGGGGGTAGATAAAGAGAGGGAGGGGTGTGCACTGTAACCGGGTAATCATGGAGGAGACGGAGATGGTGGGAGGATGAGGGGGGGGGGGGTAAGAGAGAGCGAGAGGTATGGATGGGAGGGCTGTAGGAGAGGAAATAACCAACCAGTACGCATGGAAAAGAGGGAGAGTGAGGGACTGTGAGCGAGCCGAAGGGAGGGAGGGGGGAGGGTGAGGATAGCAAGTCAGGGATGGGGGAGATCGCCGAGTGGTTGGAAGTGTTACTACAGAGCTGCTGGAGGACGGGCTGGGAGCCGAAGGATAATGCTCCTCTCCTCGGCGTGCCGGACGCCTCCTGACGCCTCGCGGCGGCGGCGCTCTTCATCCTTGCAGCAGTGACTGTCTTTTCTTCCCCTCCTCCTCTTCGCCACAGCCTTCTTCTTCTTCATCATCAGATTCCCACTCTCTCGCTCACTCCGTATTCCTCTGCAACCGCTGGACTCCCCCCCCCTCCTCCCCTTTTCTACTTCTGTCCCCCCTTTTTCCCCAGAGGACGGATTTCTGTATTTCATCAGGGACTGTAGAAGAAAGTAAGAATGTCTTCTGTCTTTTTCAGCTTACCCTTTCCTCTTCCCTGGTACTTGCATGGTGGATGGAGGGCGGTGCGTGGCAGAGTACAATTTAATGTTTGTAGAGAGATAGTATTGAAGTCAAAAGGGGGAAACCTGTGTGTGTGTGTGTGTGTGTGTGTGTGCAGCACGGGGGTTGAATGTTCAAGTTTACTGCATTGATGTAATACATTAACTGTTCCCTCACATGGCTGTGCCAGCTTTGCATTCACATACACATATACAGCTCTTAATGGATTGGGGAGGCACGGCCACGAGTGCTTTGCTTGTGGAATTCTCCTTGATGCCAGCGGATGAATACTCTCCCCCAGCTTCAGAGATGCTGCAGAAAGGGGGAGAATGCGGGAGGAGGAGGAGGAGAAGGAGGAGGAGGAGAAGGAGGAGGAGGAGGCAGCTATGATGAGGGGCACAGATGTGTAGACGAAGCACGACAAGTCAAGGGGAGGCAGGGAGACGTATGGTGACGGTTCCCCCGGGGGGGGGGGGGGTTCAATTGTGGCGTCAAAACCAATAAACCCGCCCACGTACATTTGTGATGGTCCGGAGAGGCTCGCCGCTCAGCGCTCACATCAAAAGGTTTAACTAGTGCATAAAATCATCCAGTAAATCACACGCTGAGCACCGGGAGAGACTGTAGCGTTAGAAATGGTGTGGAATAATGCACCCGGGAGCAGACGAGGGTTCCGCCATGTGCTAAACAGCGGATTCTTCTGGAGTGGATTTTCTCTCGGGCTGCTGCCTCTGCAACAGGAAAAGGGTCACGGTGAGCTTTGCACCGCTCGTTACCTCTGCACCTGAGTTTAGTGCATTTACAGATGCCTGCAGGGGGGGGGGGGGGGGGCGACGCCGGGTCACTACGCGGGGAACACATAACCACACGCCACACACACACACACACAGAGAGTCCTAGTGACCAGCCCATGCACACGCCAACCATCCCCTGTATGGTTTGTATCGCCTCGGGCGCGTGGAGGCAGAGGACGGCTGAGTGGATGAAACTCTCAACACAAGTTGTCTAACGACGGATGGGGAGCAGCGCACACTCCGCACTGACGTGTAACACTCGACGCGCCCGGTGTGAAACACACGTGACTCGACCTCTGCTCGGAGTGGTGCTCCGAGTTCAAACGCGCTCTTCAAACGCTGCGCGTCAAGCCGTCTCTTGAACGTGATGCGGCAGGCTGTCCTCAGATCAGATTCACGGGCACTTTCCTGTCTCAATTTTTACTGCCTGACTTCTTCGATTTCACACGTTGGGTAGAATCGTGTTTTGGGCCTTTTGGGGTTCAGCGTCTTCTTCGGGAAAATAATTCAAATTTAACCCACGTTGAAGCAAGGAAATGCCATTAATTCCTTGTTGGTTGGAAGGTGTGAGGGAACGACACCCTTTAGTTCCACCGCACACACACACACACACACACACACACACACACACACACACACACACACACACACACACACACACACACACACGCACACACATGACATTTCCACATGTGTAGGTCCCTCTTCGGAAATGAATAGACATAGATCTCATGTAATTCTAAAAGTGGCTTCTCTATCCAACAATCAGCTTCTGTGCCTTTGTAGTTTTTCAGTTGCTCTCCTGTAATATTGTGCAGGGAGGGAAGCTTAACTTCCTTTTTCAATATTTGCCACGCTGCAAAGGGGGGGGGGGTAGATCATAACTCCAGATGAACTCATCTCGCTTGCGTTCTCACTCCTTTCTCTCTCTCTATTTTTCTGCTTCTCCCTCCTCCTTGCCGGCGGTAGACCACTGATCTGGGACAGACAGCCCTCCCCTGTGCTCTGTCCCACTTCAGCGCTGTGCCCTCTCTGCTGCTTCTCCTCGCTTCCCTTCCATTGTCGCTTGGCTCCGTCCACCCAGAGACACCAGAGTGATGGTCCTGTCCCGGGGAGAAAGGCTGCTGGGGTTGGGAGATGGAGGTGGCGTCATTAACGGCACATTAGCGTTACATAGAAAATGAATGCTTGTCTGCCATGAAAATGCTTTTTTTTTTTTAACTAAAAGAAGACGAAGGTTAGGAGCGAGCGAAGCTGTGTTAAAATGGAAGGTCATAACCACTCACAACCCATGGTAGTATGTAGTAGTTTGGTCGTGTATGTCTGTGTATGTGTGTCTGTGTGAGTGTGGGTGCGTGGGTTCCCGTGTGGATGATTTGGTGTATCCCGTTTGGTTTCCCAATGGGATTCACCCCCCTCGCTCCATCTCCCCCCTCCTCCCCCCCCCCCCCCACTCGCACTCACAGCCTTTTCTTTCACACTACATCTGTAGCGCTATGTTCCTCTCCCTCTTCATTCACCCTCCGTCCCGCCGCAGAGCCCCCGTCCAATAGGGAGGATTCATGCATCGTGATTCTACTCTCAGTTCGATTCAGGCCGTTTGCAGCACCGAGTCCCTGAAGTCACCGCTGCATCGCCGCTGTGGCTTCTCTATGTTCAACTGCAGCAGATGAACGGCACCAGCGGAGCAGTGATGATGATCAGAGTGTAGATAGGGGTGTGATTTGTGTGTTTGCACAATTGAAGGCTTCAGCATAAGCATCAGCCCCTGGATCTAACGCTGCATTCAGGTCCCGTGGGAATGACAGTAGAGGTGTGAATTTCTTAATTGAATGCATTGCTCAGCGTTTAGGTGGTAAATACAAGTCGGAAAAGAAGAGATTTAAATATATACAGTTGACAGAAAAGAGTTTATGTCTTTGTGGTGCAATGATTCCTTTGCTACATAAAGTTGAACTCCGATGTGTCAATACAATAATGGCAGATTTTGATTAGTTATGTGAACTATTACTATAGTATCGATCCAAAACATGTGTTTCATTTTTTGATCAAACCAAACAGTAAAATGTGTAAGATGTGCGTGAGCTGATTTCGTCATTTTGGATTAGCAAGTGACTCTCATTTGGAAAGTTCAAATTGATATTCATGAAGATTCTTGCAAATAGAAATGTCTTCAAAACAAACGATCGTAATTTGATTTGAAACACCGGGTTGTGATGATGTGGTGTGAGTAGTCAAAGCTCTCCTAACCCCTGAAATGAAAGCGTGTCAGCACAGTCCAGGAGCTCTGGGGTGTTGTTGAGATTTCACGCCTCTGTTTGCAATCGATTGGTGTCAGGTTTGCTCCTCGTGATTGAAAGGTGTCAAGCAGCGTGTCTTTGTTTGTGTCGTCCCTGTCAGAAAACAGCTGCAGCTGATGGAGAAATGTGGTCTTTCGACTCTACATTTTCCATTATGATTAGCTGCGAGGTTACAACCCCCCCCCCCCCCCCTGACAGCATTACATCTGCATCTCAGTGAAAAAGAGCCTAATTCAATTTGCCTCCTCTGAGCTACAGCCCTCTGCGTCCGTATTGCATTGCAGTCTTTTCCAAACAGTAACTGATCTGTCCTCAAGACGCAATGGGTTATTTTCGGTTTCCAAGCCTATCCCCCCCCCCCCCGGCTCGCCTCCTCCTCTTCCTCCAACAAGGAACTTGCCACGGACAGAAGTGTGCGTGCGTTGGTGCACGCGCCTCAGTAGGCAGCGGTGGGTGTTTTAAAGTTCATGGGAGATGATGAGTCGCTGATGTTCTTCGGGGGGAGCCAGGAGGGGTTTTGGGCTTTCCCCCCCCCCCCCCCCCCCGCTGCATTAATAGTGGAAGCCCAGCTGGCGGTATTTATGCTGGAACGGCGTTGAAGGGGGTGAATGGCGGTGAGATGTATGAGATGCAGCGTCCCCCGGGCATCAGACAGTGTGAGTTCCCACACAGGAAGGCGGTGCTGGATGGGAAATTTGCTGACAGGGAGCAAGGGGGGGGGGGGGGGGGGGCTCCGACAGCGACGTGTGCCACGGACGCACTCTCGTACACATCCACCGTAGCACGCTGGGTTCTTAAATGTAGACCTTTCCAGGCGCGTTGAGCCACAGGAGGAGAATGAGTAGGAGGCGTTTAACTTTCAAATCTATTGATTGGCCCATAGAGCTTAGATTGAAATAGTCAAATAGTGGTTTTCCCCCTCAGAGTTTGGACTTTATGGAGTCTTATTTAATCGGGCAGTCGTGCAGCTCCTCTTTCTTCTTTATCTGTCACTCTGTGGGCCGATAACAAGACGCACGCGGAATTCTTCATTTGAAGGACAAGGAGGTGAAGCTGTGCTTTTGTTGAAGATGGGAGGAGATCTGATTCATCAGTTGCAAAGTGCTTTCCCATGACACCATGTGACTTCTCCCCAAACAGAACAGGGGGGGGGGGTCGAAGTGTGTATCCCTTAGACATCTGCTTGATTTTCTGCTTGAGTCCCTTTGTGCAGGTTTGTCCTTCTGGTGTGTATTAAAGCTTAGATTAAGTAATGCACTCAATCACTCACAAGCTCATGATACTTTATCGTTAGACGTTATCCACTAATTTCCACCCCACAAAGCAGCCAAATGAATGTATATGAGTAAACAGTATCTGAAATATAAGTATTAAGTAGTATGAAATCCAAATACTCTGTTGTACTTACTTTCCACCATATGTCACTTGTTACCTTTATTTATCACAGTCACAATGACATGTGACTGTGAATGCAACTTAAGAGAGCACAAATATGCTGATAAATTGTGCCAGATTTTGACTTTATTGTTAATTCCATCCCCAAGAATTGCACAATGGTAATTATGATAATTGAAAGTCCAGTTTGGGAGAAAGAAGCATTTGAGTGACGTGTCTATTTGGGATAGTGCTTCTGTCTGAGGAAATAGATTTTTCCGCATAAAAGCTTTGAAACGTGAAACCACGGAGCCTGCTGGGGAAAAAAAGCGCTGATTCAGCCGCCGCTGATCCGCAGGAAGCTAAAAAAAAATGTCCCTTTTACTCTGAATCTTTCTGAAACCCCGTCCATCATGTTGGCCCTCTGCTCCCTCCACCTCGTTCTGTTAAACACGAGCGAGCATGAATCACAGCTCTCCTGCTTCAAGGTGTCCCGCACACGCTTTGGTCAACTCCCAGCCGGGTCGCGATCAAAACCCAACGTCGGCCCTGGTTGTCAGGCGCCCGTTTGGCACCACGCAGCCACGGAACAGCATCCACCTTTAATATTTCACAGCCCCTCGTATGTTCAGGCAGTATCCCCTCGAGCAAACCCCCCCCCCCCCCCCTCCTCCCCTCCCATTGTGGCTGATTTATTCATGAGCCCAATAATAGTCCAATCTAATGCGGCCCCAGATACCAGCGAGTGGGCTGCGGCCCTCCGAGTCGGCGGCACGTGGACAAACGGAGGCTCAGAGCGGCTCCGCCGGGGTTCAGTAGCGATGAGGAACACACAATGCAGCTGTTTAATGAGCGCCCGGGCTGTTTGAACGGGATCCGGGCTCTCCGTCTCCTGCGCGCGGTGACGAGGGGCTTTCTGCAAACGCCGCGGCCTCCTGAAAATGCCGTTTGCGCTCACACGAGATGACTTTGTTATGATGTAAATCCGTTGGTTAATCGCGTGCAATGAATTACGAATCAAATTGAAGCTCATTAGCATCCGAGAGGAGAATGCGGAGATTACAAAGCAATGCATACTAATTCTGGGATATCTTGTTCACATGCTATCGCTGCACAAAGGCTTTTCAAAATAAGAGTCATGCTTTGCGTGTGGTTCTGACATTCATCTGCTGTCAAGCTTCAGCAGCTCATCGTAAACAACTCAATCAACTGTTTAATAAGTAGTTAAGCAAATGAGCTACGTCACCAAAGTAGCATTTGGTTACAAATACATTTTACATGTGAGAACAGAGAACAGAGGTTTTAATGAATTCCTTTTTGCTTTTTAGAATCTTTCTTATTTAACTTGCCCGGCTTCAAGCCAATCATTTTCGTGTGTTGCGTGCGGCTTGGTAGCCTGAAGAAGCATCATGTTAAACCACAGGGAAATAGGCTACGAGGTCACTCTTACGCCTCAGGAAGAGCTTGCACGCTCAGTTCTTTCTTGTCTTCATGTGGCTCCACACACCCACTCACATTTTCACTATAATTTAATGTTGACTATATATAGGGAGCCCTGTGGGAATCGGTCTAATTGTTTTTCCCCCCAACATGTCTCCAAATCCTCTTCCTGTACTACAGTAGCGTTTCATTTGATGCTCACCAATCAAAGAAGCAGCGCTGGTTCGATTTCTTTGGGCTCATTGTCAGCACGAAAGCTTTTTGATTTCAATGTGTGTCGGAGAGAGTTTGGCAGCTGGAGTGTTTTGGCCTTTCGTGTACATTACAATGAGCCTTTGAGTCACTTCACAGCTTCAGAGACGAATGTTTGAGTGCACGGAGACCGAGCTTTATGACACATTGTGTTTTTTGAGTCACTCCGTCCACTGTTTTGGTCTAGATGGAGACATTTGGCACAGATATCGATCGTGCCCCATATGAGCCTCCTGAAAAAAAAGTTTAGACATTCACATTCACGGATTCCTAAATGTACAGCTTTAGTGATGGCCTCGTCTTCGGTTCAAAGGTCGTTCAATGACCACGTCCCCGAGCTCCCACCGGTACGTATGATGAGGTCGGTGAGTTTCGGGGACACAAGAAGGCGAGAATATCAGTGACGCTGTCGAGCACCCCGCCCTTTCCTCTCAAGCTCAAACCACGTCCCCGCCCCCCCCGCTGCTGGCGCTCATCCTATTTAAGTAACACAAGGGGATGGTTACATCAGAACATGTGTAGAGCAAAGGCTCCATTCTGGTTTGGGCCGAGCCCTTCTGGGTCCCTGCGGGGTTTCGATTGATTTGCTCTGTGACGTACGGCCCCAACTTGAGCGCTTCGGGGCTTCGGAGGAAGATCGCGTTTTGCTCAATTGACCAGAGGGTCAAAGTTTTAAACCCATTACTAGTCTTCGTCCACCCCCGTCAGGCACAGCTGGAGGTTTGTGTCCGCGTGGGGGGGGCGGCGCGCCGGAGGGCCATTTTGTGTCTCAGATGTCAAACAAGGAGGAAAGAAAATTGTCCGTTCCAGTTTAGCGGCGGCAAAGTGGGGCGATCTGTTCTTTGGAAGTTTCCCAGTGAAATTTCCTGGGGACCGAGACACTGAAAAGATCTATCTTTGTACACTGTCCTACATAGAGGGTGAACCGGAGAGGGAGAGATGGAAATGGGAGCTGTTTGGATGAGATAAAAAAAAAAAAAGAAGAAAAAAAAGGAGCGAGGCAGGGAGGTTAAGAGTCAAGATGCTGGTGCGATATCCGTCTTCGGTTGGCATCACGCAGATAAGATGGACGGAAGCTTAGCAGAACCAGGCCAAGGCTCTACCAAGTCACACCAGAAAGGGACCTCATCACCTTCGGCACCAAACGGCAGGCTCGATTGATGGGCTGAATGATTATTTTGGATTACATTTACACCTGGTTAAATCCATCTTTCCCTTTGCCAAAACACAGATTTGCTAAACATGTCACTTCTTCCAGAGGGGGCTTTCCCATCTTTTCAAACAGATGTTAAATGGCCTCCTCTCGTTCCCCGTGCTTGAATATCTTAACATTTCCCTTCTGACAAGTGTGTTGCCACCTAAATCACCAGCCCACCTGTTACATTTGCTGATTTGAGTGCACATCGGGCACATTTATCGACAGACGAAAGGAACAATGCACACCAGGATGCATCTGATCAGCAAGCGCAAGGTGTCTACAGGGAAGCAAAACACAACAAATTGTGACAACCATGGGAAAACATGTCAACCATGTGATTTATAACGGCCAATAGATGTGACAATCAATCAATTGTCAGATGCTGTAAAAAAGTGGGTGATTGAGATTGAGAAAAACCTTTACATAAACACCGCAGCATTTGAACGCATCATAAGAAGCAAGAATAGCCTTTGGGTCAACGACAAACAGATGGAACAGATTAATACAAAAGCTATCCGATGTCAATCAAATGAATTTATAACAAATGTGCCAGAACAGGGGCCCGCAGTCCAACACAACACTGCGGGTCAAATTCAAAGTTTTTAAAGGGGCCGTATTGCTCAGCACGCATGCTCAGTTTGGGAGACATACGTAATAAAACAGTCACTTAAATACATCTGTCAGAAGCTGTAAATAACTCCATTGTCATGAATCAACAGAAAATGTATTGATGCGATGGGTCTAAAAATGGACAAACAGATGGAGAGGCACAGAGACACATCTCATGGCAGAGATAATATCAGAATGTTTGATAGATCCCGCTAAACCACATTCTGTTTCCGTGGGGTTAGCGCCTCTGATTTTCTCGGGGGAAGTGAGGGCGAAAGTGATAATGATACGACCCGAATCTGAAACAGCCCTCCGAGGGCAAAGTTGCAAACCAGAGATAAAGAGCGTGAGATGATTATTGGCATTAGGAGAACGTCTAATCGCTCCATCGCCCTCTTCATCTTCACAAAGTCACGCGCGCGTGAGCTCCTGCATTCGCTGCGACGGCCTTTAAGGTGTGAGTCATGACTTTTCTCTCAGGTACTAATTATCACTTTCCCTCTCATCATTTTCCCTACCTGTTCGAGATGAACCGCTTGTTTAACAGTACGATTTTTCTTTTAGTATTTTGGGAACTTGATTTCTAGGAGACAGGGCTGCTAATATTCCTCTTTTCCCTCTCTAATCACCCCCCCCCCCCTTACTCCATGTCCTCTCCCCTTCCCTTCTAGCTTCCCTTATCTTTGATTACTCAGCATTATGCAAAAATATAGATTGTTCATTTCATATCTGCGCTGGCACCTCCAGGTTGCTCCTCACTGTCTTTGTGCCCTTGTCTCTTTTGTTCATAATTTCCATTCATAAAGGTGGTTTCCAGCCCTCTTTTCCTCCCCAGTCGTTTATTCCCTCTTTCTAAATATTCTCACAAGCCTCCTTTATTTTTCTATTTTTTCTTCCATTCCTCCAGCTCTCCTCTCAATCTTCAGAAACAGCTTTAAACGGGAGTCCTCGTTAATTTTAATTTACATTCAAGGGAGGCTTTTAAACCTTTTTTTCCGAAGCTTTAGAAATACAATGTAGCTCTAGAAACTCAATAGCATAGAGTTCAGTTCATGCCGTTTTATATTTAAAATACTTTCACAGTGATTCATGTCCTTGGATGTCAAGTCTCCTCTCGGCTTCTTGTCTAGAGGTTGACACGGTGGGATTGTCTGTTAATCGTCTACAGCTTGTCTGCCGTCTCTTTCCTTTTTTCCCGGCTAACAAGCTTTCCAGAAGTCGGAGGCCGAATCGCTGCCAGAGAGCCGGTAATTGTCACACACGGCCCGTGTGCTTGTGTGAGAAGTGGAGAAAAGGAAAAGTCCGAGAGAGGCGTCAGATAAATGATTCCCGACGGTTGCGTCAAAGAGACTTGTAACAATTGGGGCGGTGCTTTTATATTACGAGCAGATAACCATGTGAAAGATAAAAGGCTCCTTTCCACATGCCAGGTCCAGCCTTTCCTTTTCATTCTTCATTTCTCATTCTCCCTTCCTCTTTCTTGCTGAGCTGCACTGCTTTTTTTTATCTCACGAGGACTCTCTGCGTCATTTTGTGTCAAACGCTCGTTTCCCCTTTAACAACGTGGCTCTCAGTCCAAACTCAAGTCACTATTTAAAGCACTCTCATTATTGTTGTACCTGATATCCAAGTAAAAACAAAAAAACAGCAATTTGAGGCAACCTTTTTCTTTCCAGATGTGGCCCATCTGGTCTGAACCGCGTTTCACTTTCTGCCGTTTGGCTCCGTGTGGAGCTGTCCACAGCGAGCCGGTGCTGAAACACACCCAAGCTGGGGCGCAGGTTGCCACCAGGAGCCACCGGGGACAGAGAGTGTTTTGGTGCTCAGTTGGTACTTGAAGGGAGTGACGATCGCCACTCGATACGCCCTGAAGTGACTTCTGGCTTCTCTCGGGGGGGGCGATGGCAGGAATAAGAGCGTGTTTAGCTCTTCACAGGCAGAGCTGTAGTCTGCTACAAGCGTAAGTGTACAACATGCAGCGATGAACGTGTCTCCTGTGGAGTGTCGGACCAATATTTTAGTCTACCGAGGCGGACGGTCGATTCCTCACGCAGCTTTTAATGGATAAATAATAATAACCGAGCAGCTGTGGAACAAGATTTGTGGAAACATTTAAATAGAAAGTACGGTCCTCCAGGGAGCGGTGTGCTTGTGTAAAATTTAAATAAAATTGTGTGGCAAAGTTCAACATTTTGGCCAAAGGTGTCACACAGAGAGCTTTGAAAATGTCTTAATGGGACGAGTGAATGAGTGGTATTTTGTGTTGAGCTGAAGGTCAGGAGGTCGCTCACACAAAACCATTTCATGACTGGGGAGCAAACCTTCTGACAACCAACCCAGTAATTGTTTTAAATTGGGAATTTTCCAGATGAAAAGAAGGACCAGTTGATATAATTATCACGGGTACAACGAGGGACACTTTCAAAAATCAACACGTTTGTCTTTTATATCTACTTTTTAGTTTAAAGCTAATGTTGTAGAAATACCTCTGTAATAAAGTTAGTACACAGCGTGTTGGTTCCCATGGAGACCAGAGTTTCAAACTGTTCAAACTTCCTCTGCAGTTTTACTTTGTCTCATCACGTCTTCTCTCTCCTCGCCACATTGCAGTGTCTCTCTGGGAATGATGGCGTTGCCGCGAGTGCCGCCCTCTCTGTCGCCATGACGATGCCGTTCAGCCCCCTGTCCAGCGACGAGGAGCAACTGAGGATGCTGGGAAGTCGGCATCTCTACCCAGGGGCAGAGGAGGAGGAGGAGGAGGAAGAGGAGGAGGAGGAAATGGACGAAGATGAGGGTGATGTTGACCAGGAGGAGGAGGAGAACGGCGAGCTGGACGGGGAAGAGGAAGATGAGGAGGAGGAGGAGGTGGTCGAGGAAGTCAGGCGGGGCGGCCTGTCGCGTGTGGGCAGGGGGGAGGGACACAGGCAGCCAGGTAAACCGGCCGGAAGACCCCCCGGGGACAGACAGATCCGTTCCGGAAACCCCGGACACGCCACCAACCCCTACTCGTCCAATCCCGCACCCGCGCACCAACCGCCGGCCAATCACGTACAGCAGCAGCCGCAGAGGAGGTCGAAGGAGCGCAACACCGGCGCCACGTCATCAGAGGACGCTCACGTCGCCATGATGGTGTTTCGCATCGGCATCCCGGACATCAAGCAAACAGTCAGTGCTTTCTCACACACACACACACACACACACACACAAACACACATACCCTGAAGATCTCAGGGGCCTCGGGCATGACCCTGCACACCATGATGATTGGGTGAGTGGGGCCCATCGTCTCGTGACCTGATCGAGTGGTCAGTCAATTTAAACTCTCAGAGGTCATGTCCCGTTTTTACACCGATTAGATTGTCCTTCCTTGTCCCTCCACCTGTCTCCTGTCTCACTGCATCGCAAGCAAAGAAAGATCTGAGCGGGCGAGGGGAGACGTTTCAAGGTGACCCCCCTCCAGAGAGAAAGGGACGGAGAGACAGAACCAGGTCGTACGAGCATTCCCAGGGAGAACATGCAGGCGATGCTTCGATTGTAAAAACATCACAAGAAGGATTTAGAGAGCAGGGAAGTTGAGCTTCTAAACGGTGCAATAAAGCCCCTTATTGTTGTTGTTGGTGTGGCATTTCCCGCCGCTACGCCCTCATTTCCTCCATCTCCCCCGCGCTTTTCTGACGAGTGACCCGTTGAAGTGAATCATCTCGGTCGTCGCTGCAATTCTAAGGATGAGGAAGCTGCCTTTGTGTTTGACAAACAGCAGGCCGTTTGGTTTCCTCCTCCGTCTTCTTTCTCTTTTCCATCAAGCCAGCCGGGCCTCCGTGATGTGTCGGCTTTATACCATCAGCCAAAAAAAAAAACCAAACTGCTAATTAGTGGAATGCATCTGTGGGGGCCTGTTTGTGTGCGTGTCTTTGATATTTACCATCCAGTGCACTATAAAAGCCTCGCTCGACGCTTCTTCCTCCCTCTTGCTGCCGTGTGATTTATTATTGATCTGCGCATGGGTCTTTTCAGCAGTGTGTGTGTGTTTGTTTGTGTGTGTGTGTGTGTGTGTGTGTCCACGTGTGCTTGATTCAGTACTTTCAAAAACCGCCCATGAATGATGTAACTTTCCCTATTTATTCTAACAAATCGGCATTAATGTTTACTTGTAAGAATATGGATAAATGGCCTCCGATGAGAACGCTCAGTCAAGCTAGGGGTAAAAAAACTCAGATACTGGACAACGGTCACATGAAGACACGGAGGGAGACGGGATGGGGCAGAAAGAGGCAGCGTAGATAGAAGCACGAAGACGAGGACAGCGATGAAGGATCAACGGAGGCAGAGAGAAGCTGATCAAAGTAGACGGATGCAGGATCAAGGCCATTTAAACGACACGACTGTAGATGGGGAAAAGACGGAGTTTATTAAACGGAAGCCGCCTGAAAAAAATAAAGGTGTAAGAAATTAAATCCTCACGAACCGGAGTGGCCAGTGAAGAAATTGTTGGGTTGCTGATTGATATTGACCTTTAAGGCTGAAGCACTATTTTATGCCAATTACCTGTATCCTTTAATTAAATATCCCTTAAAATGGTTAATATTCCACGTTCTGTGTACTCCAAATGATTCCAAATTTCTTCAAGAAATCCACCTTACAGAAAAGTGTGATCCACACAGTTCCACCACTATTACACATATTCTGGACTGATCTTACACATTGAATCTTCAATCGTCACATTTGCATTGCACATTTATTTTGTCAAAAAAATCCAGCCACTCTTGGTCTACTCCTGCCGCTTCAAATCTTTTAACAAAATAAAAACCAAATTCTGAAATGAAGAACAAGTTCAAGAATCTTGTTCTTGTGTACATTATACACGTATTATTGATCAATAAGTTTAATCAGATGAGTGAGACTTTTGTCATTTGTCATTCCAACTCTACAGCATGTTCAGTACGGTGTGTTTGAGCCCTTTTAGCTTCTTTTGAAAAAAGAAGAATGCATAAATTGACATACAAAAGCACTGAAACATGACTGTAACGACCTCAACACACCTCTGACCCTCTGACATTTGACCTTTTCTCACTTCCTGTCCCCCATTCTCATCCTGCACATTGACAACAAAAACCCTCGGATCTTCTTTTCTTCTTTTTCCCACTGATTCATCTCATGTCCCAGTCCTCCTCCTTCACTCACTGGTGGTGGGTAATATCGTGTTACACTCCCAGTACATTAGGTTTGTTCTACATGTCAGCTAATTCAGCCTCAATAAAATCTAATTGCTCGTTAATTGTGTGGTAATGAGACCAGGGAGTGACTCTACAACGCAAATGCGATAGTTGTGAAGTGAGGGGGGGAGGATTTTGTGCGACGTACAATGAGTGACTCAAACAAACACTGTGAAATCGGCCTCATGTTTACGCTTTGGCAGAATATTTAGCAGTACGGCTCGATGTCAGGTCTCATTTGATGGAGCTTCATTACAGAATCACCATCGCCACCTTTCATTAAAATGAAATGTAATATATGCTATTTTCGCATGTAATGTTTAGGTCTGTAAACCGCATCCATCGGATTAGCACAATGCAACTTGTAGTTTCTGTGAGAAAAATATTACACACGTTTTTAATCTTTTGCAGGAAATGTGAAAACGGCATGAATCTTTTCATCTTTTCATGCTATCAACTGATCAGCCAATCAAGGATTAACACACACACATCGGGCAGATTGAGCAGCTCTGCTTTCGGCATTCATAAAAAAAAAAAAAAAAAAAAAAAGCGTTTTGTTGTGTTAGGTGAGCGTTAGTTACGCTCCCCTGAGACGCTTCCACGGAGCCCCCAGAGGGGAAACATCTGGTCTCGGAGGGTCTTCCCCCTCGCTGCGTTGAAGCTCCCTGAGCAGATCTGTACGAGCCTGCATGGCGGTGGGGATGGAGCTGCCTGTTCATCGCCACATGGAGCCACGGGCGTCTGGGCCCGTGTGGAAAGCATCCAGGGGCTTAGTAAGTTTTGTTTTTAGTAGGTCAGGCTGTAATGCGGCTGGTCGGGTATCTCCTCAAGCCCGAAGATGGGGGGGGAAAGATGCGGATGAAAGATAAACTGCACGGTTGACGTTCTGTCCCATTTTATCTCCTGGAGGTCAGGGAACGTGCACTTAGAATTCGATCGCTCAGTGCAGCTGAATATTTTACCTGCTCTGAGTTGTGTTAGTGGATCCGCCCACAAAACATAAGGAAACTGGTCCATTAATTCGGCGACAGTCTGATATCTGGATCACAAAGACCCGAAATGTTCCTCTCACGGCGGGACGTCGATGTCAGTTTAGTTTGAGGTTCATTAAACTGTCAAACCGCTGCGTGTGTGCACTCGAGTCGGCGTTCGCATTAAACAGCGCCAAACAAATTATGTTCGGCAAACTCCGAAGGGCAAGCAGCGGCCTCTCGGGCAGTATTTGGCTCTCACAAACTGTTTGGAAACACACACACACACACACGCACGCACGCACACATCAGGGCCGACATAAGACAGGTGAACTTCTCAGACTGCAACGCGGTGTCCAGCTGTGAAGAGGTCGCATGTCGGTGAAATGGTGACATAGCCGACGTGTGTGTTTGTGAGTGTGTCTGTCAGTGGAGGAGATGTGTGTGTGTGTGTGTGGGGGGGGGGGGGTTATTATTTCCCCATAGATCTCATTAAAGGCTTCTAGTCCCCCTGCACTTTGCCTGCAGGAGAAGACCAGAGGGAGGCAGAGAGAGGGAGGGAAGGAGGAGTCAGAATAAGACAGAGACAGGGAAGATGGACGGAGCGAGTGGGCGTGTGTGAGTGGGAAAGTGTGATCACAGCTTCGGGAGACGAGACAGAATTTTGGTCTACATGATAAAAAAAAAAAAAAAAAAACCCACAAGAGAAACAGAAGGGCTTAACGCTGCATTGATATACCACCACATTATCTAAAAGTTTGTAGTAGATAACTGTGGCTTTAGCTTTTAGCTCCAATAGACCCTTTTTAAAGCCAACGTCAACATTAAAACGCATGTTTATAGTAAGTCAAAGTTGTGCATTCAGAATCAGGACATGCAGAAAGAAATAGAGATTTTACTGAGTGTTGTTGTCTGGTTTTCAACACAAATGATCCAAAGGAGAAGCTTAATAAATAAAATATTCCACATATAGAAGACTGGAGAAGAGTCGTGCTGTATTATGGGCTAATATCATTTCAGTCGTCTTTCATCATGATCAATCACTTCTTTTAATGGTTAAATTAAATTCAGATGATAATACTAAGCACCGATCAACCAGAATACGAGCTTGAAGTGTGAATTTAAGGGAAAAACATCTGGCGTTTGTGGCTTTATGTTTTTCCCAGTGAAAGAATGTCATTATACAGCGACTACAAACCATTAGTGGGATATTCATTAAGACGCTAAGCTCCCTGAGCAGTGGAGAGCACCGAAAACACTCAACCACTGAGCACATTCCAGGTTTATTACAAGTCGCAATGCTGTCTATGAATATATAGCCTTGATTTTAAATAAAGCACAGTCTATAATATTGCATTACTAACATAACAAACATGTTTTTAATACAGGATCATGTAGCATTGTGAGGAACCATGTGAATCTGTGATGAGCCCTAATTGGCCAATTTGAAGCCGTAGGATCAATCGTGTTCCTGTATGTATCCAGATCAATAAGCCTCTTGTCGACCTCGGTAAAATCCTCTATCTGAAACTTCTCAAGAAAAAAGGACAAGTCATCACACACATTGAAATCTCAATTGCTTTACGTGTTTCGGATTTAAAGTTTGAATATGTGGGAATATTCCTGCAGCAAGATGACAGAATCCTTAACATTCATGACACCCAGCTGGTCTTGTGTTTAACTTGAGATCATTTGACTCCATCCTTCATGGGGGCCCTGAGTGCAGCGTGTAGGGGTTCATCTTTGATATTTAATACAAACAGACACATCGTTTAATCCTCTTTTGCTGTCATAATCAAAGTCTTATAGATATTTGCCTCCCTTTTACTCCACTCTGGTTCAGCCTGTGTTGTAACACACACACACACAAAAATCCATCCAATCTGATGCACACAGGCTTACACGCGAGCACATGCACACCCTTCCAGTACCCCATCTCCTAGGGAACACAGGGACGTCTCCTAGGCAACAAGCTGCTTGCTCCACTAATGAACCGGTTGCCGTGGCGACCGGGTTGGCTGTGCAGGAACGGAGACACTGAATAAAATAGAGGGTGAAATGTTACTCCTCTGCAAAAAGACCCACCTATGCAGGGTTTTATCTCTGGGAAACACACACACACACACACACACACACACACACACACATTACGTGTCTATTTTGTGTATAATTTGTAGAATGATTTGATATTGTATATATGTGCATGATATGTATTTAAGAGATTTAAGAGATTAAGATGAAGTGAATCTTCTGGGTTCTAAGACTTATTGGTCATGCAGCAATGCAGTAAGGGGTTGGGATCCTTGCAGCTGCATCAGCCAATCACCCTGCTGCTGCCTCAAGGTCAGAGAACAGCCCAAATCCACTGTGGGCAATAACCGAGAGAGAGACAGAGAGAGAGAGACAGAGAGACAGAGAGAGAGAGAGAGAGAGAGAGAGAGAGAGAGAGGTGCCAAAAAACCTTCCGTCAGCCACAGTGAGTGAAGTGAGCCGCTGTGCATTTGGCCGTTGACGACCCCGGCGGAGACGCAGTAAAAGCTGCACCAAATTGTCCGGTGGAACCTGGGAACCACCAACTTGCCTCTGAGGCTGTCTCCCCCTGCTGACTCACGGGGGGGAAGAACGCCGGCGTGCAGCGGTCACCGAGGTTAGAGCCTCGGGATCGTGTCTGAGGCCGTGAAAAGACAAATTCAGCACTGTTGCTTGCTTTGTAAAGACATCGTCGGGTGATGTGTACCTGGCTGTTTGAGGGGTAGAGAGTGACACAGCGGGTGCCACCTTCAAAGTTATATTTAGAAAACAATGAATTCTTTTACCTCTCAGGGCCTTGGGTCCTCTGATTAAAACCACCCGATGCGTTCCTGGAGTAAATCTGTTTGAGAACAGAAGCGTTTGCCGGTTCACGTCCGCTTTGTTGCTTCCAGCGTGTGAAACGTATTTCTGTGGTTCAAGTTTGCAACATTCTCATTTAGCAGCATGTGTGGCGGCTTGCAGCCTGAGGTCTGTGTAATTTAGCCTTTTTCTCCAGGTTCCTTTACGTTGTTTTTAAATTTATTTCAGAACAGCTGTTTCTTAGTTTAGATCAGGGGTCTTCAACTAAAATGTGAAGAGGTCCAGTTAGAGAACATTTATAGAAGCAAGGTCCGATCAGAATGTGACTACTTAGTGTGATTGAATAGAGGGATAGAGTTGTATCAACGTTTGCATGTAATCAATACACGGCTGACAAATCAAATGAATTCAGTACGATTCTAAAACTCCTTTGACAATACGTAACAAAGAACTGAACATATGTGTGACTGCAAATAAAAATAATGTTCCCCCAATTGACTAAATAAAAGTAGGGCTGCATTTAAAAATGACAATAAATAAAATATAATTTTCTGCATGTTCAAATAAAGTGCTATATAGTAATAAAAATAACGGCAAGATAAGCTTGAATTTCCCCCTTTCTGCTTCACATTTCCAGAAGTGGAAGAATTAAGATCTAGTTTTCCCTGCCAGGACTTTACACCTGTACCTGAATGCATCAGGAGCTCATTGCGCCTCATGATGACGTTTCAACGGGTCCTGGCAGTGGGAAGTATGAACAGAAACCAGTCCGTCCATTGTGGATTAAATGCCCTACTTTCGCTGTCCATTTTTCTCACCCGTCTCTTTCTCTCGCCATCTCCGTCTCGCTCGTCTTTATCTCAAATTTTGATCTTTCTTAAATCTTTTTTTTTCTTCCTACCGTCTTTTTATTTGTAATGTGCCGCTACCTCTCTCGTCCGTCCGCAGTGTGGAGACGATGCCGTCGTCCTGCCCGGCTGGCGAAGACTCGATTGGTCGAATGGTTTAACTCGAATGCAATTGGTCAGCGCCTAAAGTCACAACCGTAAAGACGACCAAAGCTGCGCAGTGGAAAATTGCGCTGTCACGGTTAAATCACAACCGTCTTTTTTTAAATGTATTTAGCTTTTGGTCCGGTTCCGGATGGGACTGCGGTCCGCCAGTTAGTGACCTCGGGTTGAGATGAACAAAAACCGATCAGGTGGTTTCTATGGTAGCCTTGAGTCCGGCTGCTGCTGCATCTTCATTATCATTAATCAAACACTTTCATTCCTTCACTGGTTCCAGTTCAACCAATTCTCTGTGGACTTAGAGCTGACCTACGTCTCTTCTCCGTTCCTTCTCCGGCAGAAATGTTTGCGGTTCAACCCAGATGCCACGGTGTGGAAGGCCAAGCAGCAGGTGCTCTGCTCCCTGACCGAATCTCTGCGGGACGTCCTGAACTACGGTCTGTTCCAGCCCGCCACGGACGGCCACGACGCCATGTTCCTGGAGGAGGAGAGGCTGCTCAGGGAGTACCCGCAGTCCTTTGAGAAAGGCGTGCCATATTTGGAGGTGCTATTCCAGAGCTCCCTTAAAGAATACATAATAGAGAAATGATGTCGGCTGCGTGTTCTCATGTCGCTTTTTGTTCAGTAATTCAAAGTCAGTGTTTGACCCCGTTAAAGCACATCTGGAGTCCCCATTTTTATGCATCTAGGCCAAAAAGAGGAGAAGGGAATTAAGGACGAATGCCCTCTGCGTGAGGATTAACTCTTGGTTTCTTTCCGTTCTCCGTTGCCGGGTTCAGTTTCGATACAAAACCAGGGTGTACAAACAGACCAATCTGGATGAGAAGCAGCTGGCCAAACTGCACACTAAGGTAAGAAGCCACATAGACATACCTGTACACAGTATTTGTGCCTGTGTGTGTATATATATATATATGTATATATATATATATATATATATCCTACCATACTTTAGTGCACTGTTCCATCGCTTGCAGTGCACACACACACATAATAAACGCTGCACGTTTCTCTCTGCATGCAGGCCAGCCTGAAGAAATTCATGGATTATATTCAAACCAGCGCTGTGGACAAGATGGCCAAGTTCTTAGACAAGGGCCTCGATCCCAACTACCAGGATGCCGACACCGGTGGTAACGAGGACTCTTCACCCTCAGCCTTCCTCCCCGTCCATCATCAGTCAATCCATCCATCATACACACCGCGCTCGTACGGCAGTCGCTTGAAAGTAAAAAAAAAAAAAAAAAAAAAAACGTGGTGTCTTTTCTCAGGCCCCGTTGGTGCCTTAGGGGACGGCTCATTTTCAGTCTGTGTGCGCTCGCTCGCTCGCTCCAGCCGCTGCGGGAGCAAAGTGTCGCAACACAAAAACACGGCGCCATCACGGGCGTGAAACGCACTTCCACGCGAGAAGCCGACGGACCCGACTCACTAACGCGCTCGGTTCGCGCGACACGTGGAAAAGATGCAGCACGCGACACCTCGAAATGGTACATGACGTGACATGAGGGACATGAGGGTTTGACTTTGAACCCTTAGTGGTGTGATACCAACACAAATCTCCGGAGTCAGGGGTAGGAAATGAATCGTTTTAAATGAATTAATATCAAAATGAATTATTTTGTTAAAATAACCTTTAAGTTAAACAACTTTTTCCACGTGTTTAAAATCGCTGTTTAATCTAAATCTACTAAGGCCTGTGCAGAGAGGCCATTAAACGTTGATTAATTGAGCTGTACAGAAGCTGTTCCACGATTAAAGCCCTCAGTCGTTTTCCTCTTCGTCGCCATGGCAGCCCACTCTCCCCCAAACCACTTTTTTTTTAAACTGAGAAGACTTTTGCGTCTTCCTGACCATTAAACACTGTGTTTTACTGTGTGTGTGTGTGTGTGTGTGTGTGTGTCTGCCAGAGACTGCCCTGTCCTTGGCGGTGCAGTGTGAACCGGGCGGAGGTGAGGCCATCCGGGTCCTGGTGGAGGGAGGCGCTCACATTGACTTCCGCGCCAAAGACGGACTCACACCTGTTCACAAAGCTGTGCGAGGCCACCGCCATACAGCCCTCCTGGTAACAACACGTTGTCCTTTTATAGAAAGTTCACAGGTGAATCGCTTTCATTGTCATGCCATAAAAAGGCCAAAAACCGTCCTCCACAACCGTGTCTACCTGCAGGAGGGAGACTTGCCCTGAGACTGACGCAGTAATATCTTTATTCTATTTATTTGTGTGTAATTCAATTGAACCAAAGAGAGAAAAACGTTCTGACATCTTCGTTCAAAGCATTTGCCCAGAGCGCCCATATCTTAAAGTGGACAGGATCGGTTGAAGGGAAACTCCTTCGGTGGGAAGTAATTGCTTGTGTTACACTGCCGCTCCACATTTTCCACAACGGTAAAGAAACAGCTGCTAAACGGCGTGAAGATTTCCTGCAGAGTCTGATTCCGTGCCCGCGTAGCCTGAGGTGTCGCACGACCCCTCTGAGCCGCCGGCTGTGGGTTCTCCTTCTCATTTTAAATCCCATGAATATTCGTTAGCTTAAAGTTGCAAACCGCTGTCACATATTTCTCCTTGCTGCCTTTTTACTTGGATGATTCCAGCTGATAAAAGTCATCATTCCTTTATGGCATTGTAATGCTTGCATACTTTGTTCCTCTCATCGCTGCAGGTCCTTTTGTCCCTGGGTGCGTCTCCGGACTACAAGGACCGGCGAGGGCTGACGCCGCTCTACCACACTGTGCTGACGGGGGGGGACACCTCCTGCTGCGAAACACTGCTTTACCACCACGCCAAACTAGGCATCAGGGACGAGAACGGCTGGGACGAGACACATCAGGTGGGGTAGACGTATAAACTCTAATGGGGACAGTGGCCCCATTTGTGTCTGTCTGGGGGTGTTTGCGTTTTCTCTTGCCTCTGTTTGTATTGTGCATGCGTCCTTCTTGTAATGCAGCTGCATCCTCTGTGTTCCAGCGTCTGTGTAAGTGCCGCCTCTGTGTCCACGTCAAAAAAAAAAACATTCATGCCACGAAACACTCCGCCTCCCTCCCATTCATCTCGGACACCTTTCACCCTTCATCCCACCCGCCTCCTGGTCCAGGCAGTGAGGTGGACAGGAACAAATCAAGGTATCAGCCTCCTCCTCTTCCTCCTCCTCCTCCTCCCTGCGTCATCCCCCCCACACTTCATCAGAGACTCTTCAGCTCTCCCGGCCACTCGTGACCTCCATCTTATTCTGTCTGTGCGTGTGCGTGTGTGTGTGTGTGTGTGTGTTGAGTGGGATTTGACTCATAAATCATGCTGATCATTTTCTATGGGTCAGACCCACCATGAGCTATTTTAAAGGCTTAACCTTTTCTGTTTCATTTCGGACGAATTGTAAATAATAGCGAAGCAACGAGCAAAGCCCGGTGATATTCCTCTTCGAGGCTTCCCTGTGATGGAACAGGATGGATGGGATTTGTTATGTTCTCTGACCGCGTTAAACAGAAGTGCTCTTGCCATGATTACCTGTTGTGTTACCCACATGCTGATTTACATCCGGTTATAGACTCAACATGGGCTCACCCTGCGCTGATGTGTGATTGGAATGGAAAACTCCCGGCTTTTCTAATGTCAGTATTTAACGTGGCCATAGGAACATAAATTGACTAAATGGTAATAACTGTGTGATGTGGCTGTTAGTGTGTGTCGTTATCACTGGATGTCACCTTTTGCTCGCCCTCTGAGTTTTAGCGGTGGTGTTAATTAAATGTGGTCTCACCTAATGACGGTCACCTTCTGCCCCCTCTCCTCGTCACTGCCTTTCCTTCATCCTTGTTTCCTTTTCCACCTTTTCTCTCCTCGATATCAAACATCCACATGAATCCTTCCTCTTTTTTGCTCTTTTCTTTTACTTTTACCTCAATAAACTCTGTGCCTTTTTTTTTTTTCCCCCTCTCCTCCCATCGCTCCCCCACAATCTGTTCCTCCCCTCTCAGGCCTGTCAGCACGGGAACTCGCAGCATCTGGAGCACCTCCTCTTCTACGGGGCGGATTCTTCCTCCCAGAACGCCTCTGGAAACACTGCCTTGCACATCTGTGCTTTGTACAACAAGGTAGACGCACGGGTCACTTTTGTGAACAGATCAAATGTCAGCTGAGGTTCTCCATCCCAGAAAACAGCCGTAATCTAATCAGAATATTTATTTTCCCCCCAAAAATACGAAATCAGAAAGAAATATTAAAGGATTAATATACAAGCTGAATTATGTTTTGTTTATCAATTATTCATCCAGGTGGAGTGAATATTTGAATTATTCAAGAAAAACTATTTTCTGTCATTCCTCCAAAGTCAACAATGAATACACAAAATGAACAAACATGACGCATAAACTTAATCATCAAAACCCTTTTTCATTTTTTTTCCCCCTCAGCGTACACCTACTTGATCACAATGTTACTGCACACATGAATGCAGTCATCATTCCAATGAATGCGTTGTGCTGTTTTGTTGCAGGAAAGCTGTTCACGAATTCTGCTCTATCGGGGAGCAAATAAAGAAACAAAGAACAACAATGGGCAGACCTGCTTTCAGGTAACGACGGCGTGCTCGGCTGGGTAATCACACGCAGTTTGTGTGGTTCAGCGTCCTGTTGACTTAACGCAGCAGAAAGGGCCACAGCCTCATTTCACTCTGAGCCGTTGTTGCGCTGCGATGCACACGGAGGGTCCGGGTGGCAGGAATGTGTGTGACCCCTGAATCGAAATATATTCACTCCGTGTCGGGCCAGAAGGGGCCAGCTGAGACAATCTGCTGTGTTTGTGCGTGTGAGAGAGGAAACGAGAGGAGGAGGCGCTGGAATTTGCCTCATTGGGTGAAACAAAAAGGTCAAAAGTGTTTGTGCAACAGTGGAAAGAATAAAGAAATAGTAGCTAATAGTTAATGTTTTGTGAATTCAGTGGATCCCAAAAGATTGCATGTGTGTTTCTATCAGGTGGCTGTTATGTCCGGCCATTTTGAACTGGGAGAAATTATCAAAAACCACCGGGACACCGATGTGGGTGAGTAACGGAGGGGTGGGAATCCCTCGTGTTGTGTCATGTTTTTTTTAAATTCTATAACGATGCATTGGATCCTTGTATTAGGCCATGAATTAGGCTGAAGGGGTGAAAAGGAAAATAAACTGCAGCAAAAAAAGGTTCACTTCACTCTTTCACCTTCCAGTTCCCTTTGTGGAGTCTCCAAAGTTTGCCCCCCAGAGGCGGGAGAGCACCCGCACTCTGACAATACCCCACCCTCACCCTTTCCTCCGGGCCAACAGTGACAGCAGCATGAACCTTCCCGACTGGATGGCGGTGCCCAACGCCCCAGGGACCAACATCGTCTCCGTGCAGGTGTGTGTGTGTGTGTGTGTGTGTCGTCTCACCTCAGAGTGCAGGTAGTGGTTGTCCACGAGCACCTGTAGGAAGTTCCATCCAATGACGTCCCAGGGGGAGCTTTTGAACACTAGAAAGAATGAATACCTCACCGCACGTCACTGGTTGTGTTACTATCACAAAACCGCCAAACTGCTCCGTGATTTGATTGACTGCGGAAGTCATTTTTTTCCTAAGCAGAGAACGAATAGGATTGACTTGAGGAATGGTTGATACTCAGGCGATGAATTATATCGATGTTTTTGGACGAGTTTGATCAGCATCTAGTGGTGAACAATCCTCATTGCAGCATCCTGCACTCTGAGCTATCCCTGTACATCTCTTTTAGTCATGGCCAATGTTGTAAATAAGCAATCATGCTGAGTAATATCCGTTAAACACATGCTGTGGAATCATTTAGGAGGCATTTAATAGCAATGCATGCATAATATTATCTAATAATAATAATATATCTTTTAACCCTATGTGAACATTATGAGCTCTTGATGGTACAACCAGGAGCATTAGGAGACGTTTTGGATTCTAGACTCATGGATATAGAAGTTCAGTTTGTTAGAAGAAGATACTGTGGTTAAAAACTGCTGAAACCTTTTACAGGGAGGAAAAATGAGACATTAAAGGAGAATATGACAAAAGTATGTCACAAATGATTCATTTGAGAACCCCCTCCGCCCCCCCCCCCATCCCGGTCTGTCCCCTTAGGGCTACAAGCACACAGGAGCCCTGCGGAGCTCCAGCAGTCCCAGAGGGGCGAGGACACGTTCCCCGTCCCGGGGGAGGATCGGAGACAAGGAGGACCGGAGCAGGCAGAGCCGGAGACAAGCGTGAGAAAAAGAACCTCTCCTCCACTTTTCTGTCTTTGCAATGTCGTCGGTTTAATTCCTTTTGATTTAAAGGGGTTGTAGAGTAATAAACATTAATGTCACTATTTAATACCACGTACCAGATTAATCCTTAATATGACATGCCATCTGCCGTCCTCTGTCGTCAGAAACCGACAGGAGTAGCAGCATGGAGGCAAAGCTTTTTACTCCTCAGGACGGAGGCAGCAGCAAAATCCTTAAAGAATCAACACCTGTTACGGAGTAGTTTTAATTTACACCGTATTACCGTATTACCTTTAGCTTCCCTGCCCTTTTTGACAGGGCAAAGAAGCTGTTGCTTCCACTTAAGCTCTCTTTTTTTTTTCTTCCACTGCAATGAACAAACGAGCCATTACTTTTGCCTGCTTGGAGAAGTTCTTCATGCAACGTTTGAAGCCCCTCATTCAAGCACTTAGTACCAGTGAATTACTTGAGTCAAGGCCTTAAAGGTTTATCAGTTTGATTAAATATGGTTTCTTCGGGTTAGTCAATCATCCACCAGTGTGAAATGGTCTTGTAGGGTTGTGTGTGTGTGTGTGGGGGGGGGTGTAACAGGTTGTAATATATTATTACTTCTGATAAGGACATGTACATGCTGCATTCGGCGCCTTAGACCTTTACCTTTAGGGAGCTTTGTCTCAGGTCCGCCTGCTTCCTAACGCCCCCCCCAGGCCGGCCCCCGCCAGCGCAGCCGGGCAAACCGCGGGCCAGCGGAGGCGCCTCTACAGCGCGCTGCCAGGACGGGTCTTTGTGGCCACGCGATCGCACTCGGCCCAGGGAGAGCGGGAAATCAGCTTCAGTAAGGGAGACCGGGTCAAAGGTGGGTATGTGCATTTTCATGTCATGATACACACACACACTGTGCGTGTGTGTGTGTGTGTGTGTGTGCGCTGGGGCACAATACTGCTTTTTGTCTTTCTTGTGAGTCCAAAGTGGTTTTGTAGTTTTGTGGACGTCCACACACTTGTAGATGGGAATTGAACGGACATTTAGAAACGTGAAAAGCTGCAACTTCTTAAAAGATGTCAGTGAATCAAAAGCTGCCGACTGCGATTCCCAGAGTTGGTATTTCCACACTTTGGAGCTGAGAGAATGTACCAAAGCATTTTAAACCCAAAGTTATTATTATTATTATTAGCAGCCCTTTGACATTTAGTGCATTTTAGCAGGTGGACTTCTATCCAACATAACTTAATAAGAGATTTATATGAACAAGTCCCAGCTTGGTTCGGGTCAGACCCAAGTGTTGTCAGGTGACTTGTTGAGTGTCCTCACACGGGTGTAAGGTCTCTGTATGTGTTTGTGTTCAATGTCTGCAGGTATGAATATGTGTGTGTTTGTGAGTGATACTAAAGTGTCGCCAGGTATGTATGTCTCGGTGAGTATGAAGGCGGTTTGCATGTCTGTGTGTGTGTGTCTACCTTTTATTTGCGTTCTGTCCTGATAATCTTATTGTCTTTTTGCGTCGGTGTTTGTGTTTTGTGTTTTGTATTTTGCTTCTTTCTCCCTGACGCGTCGCTCTTTCCTGAACCCCCCCCCCCCCCCTCTAGTGCTGAGTGTTGGCGAGGGCGGGTACTGGGAGGGAACGGTCAGGGGTCGCACGGGTTGGTTCCCCTCCGACTGCGTGGAGGAAGTGATGCTTCGGAGCCAAGACAACCGATCAGGTGATCACACACACACACACACACACACACACACACACACACACACACACACAGCAGGCTTAATCTGAAACAAAACACCCAAAGGCATTTAAAAGGGAAAATAGCTTTTAGCCAGAAGTCTCATGTTTTCACCAAAGGTCTGATGATGCAAGATTATGTAACATGTGACAATGACTTAAGATACTGCTGGTTGTAGTTTTATTCTCACTGTACAGATACAAAAAAGGTTTAAATGTTTTCATCAATGTATTCACTGTCAAACTGTTACTTTGAACTATTCATTAGTTCTGTAGTAAATTCAGAAATATTGATTCTGATAAATAATAATTTGATTAAATTGTTCTCTGACCAGCAGTCAAAAACAACTTTTTTCAATTCATTATGATAAACTGGAAGGGAAAGTAAAGTAAGTATAAACAAGCAAATATTCAGATTATTTTCAAGCAATACATTACAAACCTAATTATACACACATAATTATCAAGAAATGTGTACTTCATTGTAATCTATGTATAGCATTGTATATAATTATTGTAGCTAAAAGCTCCCAGAAATATTCAGAAGGTTGTACAAAAAAACACATTACATTACATTATAATGCATTCTGTAATAATTTCCTGATGACACAAACAATACAGTTTAACAAGCAGATTATAACGTTGAAAGTATGATTTTGATGTATTACAGGTAACTGTTTCACCACTGATACACATATCAGTCGTAGGTTTTAAGTTGCAGCTCTGGTGTCAGATCATTTTCATCAGTAGTTCATATTTTGATGCATTATTACAGTCACAGTACTCAGAATCTGAACTTGCATTCAGCGTAAACGTAGCTGACGTATCTGTGATTTTGCGTTTCAGAGAGCCGCGGAGAACGAGCCAAAAGGCTTTTCCGCCACTACACCGTGGGATCCTACGACAGCTTCGACGCCCCCAGGCAAGAGTCACTTTACTGTATCGCTGGCCGACACCGATGGGCTCATCCGATCCGAAACAAGCAGCCGCTCGAACGCATCCCCTCAGCAGCAGGCCTCACTGGACGAGGGGACAGTAGGGATTGATGTAGCGTCAGGTCACTCCAGAACGGCACTTGGCTCCCACCGGAGGGCTGTGTGATATCAACGCAAGGACACTTTTGGGGCACTCGGGGCGACTAAAGAGGCATTTGGATGCTTCAGTGTCTGTTTGACGTGACGTTAGGACCAGAATGAAGCGTGAGAGGGATCATTTTTATGACACGGACGCACCCCGGTTGAAGGAAGGTCAAGGGGAGGGCGGCTTGACATTCAGAAAAATTGCTCTGCTGCGGCAAAAAAAAAAAAAAAGGGGGGGGGCTTAACCGCCCGGAGGATGGGAGGAGATGGTTCATTTAGGGGATCCATTCGATTCCAGTGGTGCCGCTCACGCTGGGCCGGGTTTCAGAGGCGGTGTCTTCTTCTGGCGTGTCTGCCTCTTGGCTTTTAGGCGCGAAGCTTCACTTTGTGAGGTTGCAATTTTAAGGTCGGTTGAACTCGTCGGCGATGGCGCACATGCAATCACACCGATCTGATGACTAAGATCCGTTAACACAAGGGGGAAATGCTCTTTGTTGGAGTGTGACTTTCCCTCATTTACTCGGGCTAATATAATTACCTTTAATGCCTTGCATCTGTTTCACGAGAACCGCTTTGACGCAAACTCATTTCCGCATTCCACGACTCGCAGTGAGTAACGAGAGAATTAGTAACAATGAAGCCAATATCATGTATGTATTATGTATTATTCACACGAAGCCCCGCCTTCCCCCCAATTTGTTGTTCTTTTGGTCGGCATCATTCTTTATCATTCCTCAACTTTCATTCCTCAAGTCTCCTTATTTCATTTATACTCTTCCTGTCAGAATCATTTATTAATACATGCATTTCGTCAAAAGCGACGTTTAATGCAAGCAAGGCACTCCATGGCGAGGCCATGCAGACTCACACATGTTCTACACACATACCAATTAAAACCATTTACTGCAGCATAGACGGAGGCAGGGACTATTTGTTTGTTTTCTGCACCCCCCCCCCCCCCCCCCCTGTGCCTTCTATTTGCCACCGTGTTGCTAACCCCGCCCCCTGTGCACTTTTAATCTTCTTTCTATCACTCGTTCTCCCCTGCGGTGTCTCCATCTGGAGGTCAAACAACGAAGGTCGCTCTGAAGGGAGAGCAGGCCCCGGGGAAAGGTACCAAGGGGTTGGATGATGGAAGGAGGCCGTTCTGTGCCGTGTCAACTTTTCTCCTAAGAGAGTCTGAATTTTTCTATTGAGAATAGTAATATCAGATTGAACTGACATCCAAGACGATGAATAATGAGGTCTAAGACCCCATGACTTTATGAATTTGGTAGTCTGGCTTTTTGCAGCAAAGGTACAAGCCTTGACATTAAAGCGAGACGTGACAACCGAAACCCGGCAGTCAGTGAGATGAGCTGCATTAATTGGGTAATATAGTGTGGACATTCACTTAATACGTACCCGAGTGAGTGATGTGATGACTTGGGAACCAGCAGTGACAAGCAGTGAACTTTTTACAAACTGTCTGCTACACCTCTGCCCGCATGTTTCCTCTTTCCTCCTCCTTAAACCCAGACAGGACAACTTGCCCTTCCATGGTATAAATGGCATTTGTTCCTCCTACCTTCGGCGTTGTTAGCAGTATGTTCTAGCTGACAAAACACCTCACGCCTCGTTTCATAATGAATTAGATCAAAAAGCCGCGTTTCTCGTGTCATCAGATCTCTGTGTCGTCGCCACAGCTTGGACGTGGCAATTAAACGCTACATAATCTGTACTCGCTGCTGCTCCTCTGCTGGCCCACACGAGATCATCTGTGCGCCAACGTTAGGTCAGATAAGGACAAGTGAGCTCACAGAGTTTGGGGCAGCGATGCAGAACACCGCCACCACTGCTGGGGTGGTTGCATCGCCTCTTTGCTTGCGCATAGGCAACAGGAAAGTCTTCTCCTTGAATTTTTTAAAAATATTTCTCCCAACAAGTAGGACTTTATTTTATCAAGCTTTATGCTGACATTTGCAAAAAGAGAGACAACAGTACTAATGAGTGTGTTCGGGTGTATGAAAGACGCGCAAACACACTGCAGAATGCAGATACACAAAACCACACAATAATCTGGACCTTCTGTCAACATTTGTGCTTCTGCTCCCTCCCCCTTCTCTCTCCCTCTCTCTCTCTCTCTCTCTCTCTCTCTCTCTCTACCTCCCTCACTTCCGCTTTCCCTCATGTCCTCTCTTTATCTCGCTCTCTCTCTCCTCACTCATGCATGCACACACAGAGACACACACTGTACACAGAATCACAGCGGTGTAGCCTGACATGCAGGGAGAAAAACAAAAAGGCAGAGATGTGAGAAGAGAGGGGAACAAGAGCTGTGATCATCCTCAAAGGCAGGAGGGAGGCAAGAGAGAGAGACGTAGAAGGGAAAGGAAGGAAGGAAGGAAGGAGGGAGGGAGAGAGGGCAAGTTGATGGAGGAGGAATGCTTCGACATACATGGAAGGAGGCTCGGACTGAGAAATGATGTGAGTGGCAATTTGAGAGAATCTGTTCTCTCTCTCTCTTTCTGTCTATCTCTCCTTGTCCTCCTGCTCTTCCTTCTTCCGCCACTCACCCACCAGCTGTTTCTCTGTCCTCTCTCCTCTTCCTGTCTGCATCGATGTGCCTCTTTCCCCCCCCCCCCCCCTTCACCTCGCTGTACCCTCTCATTCACGCTTTATTTACAGCAAACGTGAGGCCACTTTTGTCTTTGTGAATGTGCTCCTGTTTGTGTGTGCATGCAATTTAAAGGATTTGTAACGATGCCTCATAGTAATAATTTGACTTGGCTTTTTATCATGGTGTCACATGACGATACTGGTTCACTTAAACTTCGAGACCAGCATGTCCTGCAGCTCGCACTGTACACAGCACAGACTTGTCTCAGTCGCGTCCAATTTCATGAATGGGAAACCATGACAGTGACAGATGGGCAGAGTCAATTCTACATTCAAATCACACAGTAGAAACGGCAGGAGTTATGAGAAAGAGGGGAGACAGAAGTGTTGTTTGTGAGTTGTCGTATCGATGCACGTCTGGACTGTGTGTGTTTGGACGTTCGTCCCCTGCGAAAAAACAAACCCAATCACCTCCCACTCGCTCTTTCTCCAAATTACCTAATTTCTCTCTCTACTTTTCTTAAACCACCTTATTCCCCCTCCCGCTCGCCTTGCTCCTGTACTCACCCTCTACTCTCTCTCTCTCTCTCTCTCTCTCCCCCTCTCTGTGTCGCAGTCACAATGAACCATCTCCATCTCTCCCTCTCCCATTCCTCCTCTCTCTCTCTGTCTTAAGTATGAAGGGGTTGGGAGAGCTCGGCCCTCTCCCTTTCCCTTCTCCCATTTCTCTCTCCTCCTCCTCCTCCTCCTCCTCCTCTTCTTCCTCTCCTCCTCCTCTTCTCTCGCGGCTCGCGCTCGCTGCTGTCTCGCTGGAAGACGGGAAGGAGCAGGAGCAGGAGCAGGAGAAGGAGGAGGAGGGGAGGGAGGGGAGGAAATGGCGATGGGGGCATGCGGCGAGGAGGATCTCTCCCTCTCCCTCTCCCTCTCTTCTTCCTGGCCGTCGCTCGGCCCTGTGAACAGGAGCGTCTGGTTCATTTACAGGTACCTGGCATGGCTTTCATTACCCTCCTCCCGTCAACTCCCTCACTCCCTCCCTCCCTCCATCTCTCCCTCCAGAGACGAATGCATGTGGACGTTACGAATGTCAGGCCAGGAGCTATGCGATAGATTGGCAGATGTTGCAATGCATGCCTGCAGACGGTGATGTGTTTGATTCAGTGTGCCTCCATGTGAGCGCGTGTGTGTGTGTGTGATGTATGTGTGCGCCGCTGCTGCACAGCCCGGCGTATGAGCAGTGCAGCCGTTCTGTGTTTCGCTGTGTGAACATCTGTGTGTGTGTGTGTGTGTCGTTTTATTTCTCTCTGCTTTGAATCGTAGAACAAACGTCCTCTAGCAGCGCTGCACCGAAGCTTTTACTGATGCGCAGATTGATTGTGTGTTTGTGTGCGTGCATTCCTAATGTTTGCGTGTGTGTGTGTGTGTGTGTGTGTGTGTGTGTGTGGATGTGCATGGATGATGTGTTTGCTGTTGTCCATCAAAAGCTTAAAGGTCGGCTGGGACATTTCTCTTTCACTCTCGACTGGTTGATTGCATGTGTTCTTGTGTCCTGCGTATTGTGCGGCGCGCGTACGTTAACTGGTGTGTATGTGAGAGAAGCAGAGAGAGAGAGAGGCAGAGAGAGAGAGAGAGAGGCTGCCGACAAATTGGAAACAGTGAGTTTTAACGATGCAGCATGCATGACAAGTTGCAGTTTCTTTCTGACACCTCTACGGAAGCCTGCGCGGCCAAACCGCTGCTTTTGGAAGGAAATGGCAGTATTGGGCTGTGCGACGTGACGCTCTGTCCAGCTCAGTTGAACGTATTTGGTGCACTGATGACAGTATTTGTTCGCTAATGCTCAGGAAGCGGCGCGGTTGCCGTGTTCCACGGTTCCTCTGAAGGACGCAGTGCACACAGGTAGGCCCCAGTGGCTGAACCTGCTCTGCTCTCTGCATAAGCCGATGTAGCGTCACAAACGGTTCAATGAATGCTTTGTTTAGTTGTCCACTTGTAAAGTTTAAAAGTTCATCCCTTTCTCTCAAAAGCCCAACACAAGTATAAATACTGGTGATGTACTGTTATTAGATGTTATTAGATGTAGTGACTAATTATACCAGAAGTTGCATTTCAAAATGCTAAAGAAATAGTGTCAATGTTTAAGTTGTGTTTGAGCACCCTGTGTTTTACAACGTGGACCGGACAGATTTGGGGACAATGGGATGGGGATGGGGATGAGGGGGGAGGGGTGCTGATTCTGATTAATGAAAGATGCATTTCAGAGCTGCACTTTGAGGAGCTTTCGGTCCAGAAATGATTCAGCATTCAGGGGAATTCAACTCACTTAAAGTTGATGACATCTTCGAGACGACAACGCCGCAGTCAGTGGCATGCGGTGGTCGGATGGGATTTTAGTGATTATTACCGTGACTGAATAGTAGAAGCAGTGCAACAAAAACACGATAGAAGTGACCTCATGCCAGGTCATTCGCGCCAGAGTTATGAACGACTTCACCTTGTTCTCCCTCGTGACTCTGAGTGCATCGCAGCAGTGCTCCATAAAGTTTTCATCAGGCATATTCTGCATTTATTGCTGCCTTTTGGTGTCCCCTCTCAGAGCGGTTTGTCATTCGGATGAGTTCATATCGCCGGGTTCCCAGCACTTGGCCTCATTAGGCGCTGAGTGGAGTAAAGAAGTTATCACCGGCTTTGGATGTAATAGTCGTTTGAATGTAGTCTTTGAGATGTTAACGATTCTGACCCTCAAATAAACTATTTGAGTAGTAATCCATAATATTTTAGCGGAGACTAAACAACATCAGTAGAAGAACAAGAGCAAAAATGTGATTGTAACCAATGTGTTTGTTGTCTTTAAGCATGCCGCGTTTCCATGGTGACTTGTTGCTTGTGTTGCAGACTTACAACCTACAGCGCGACAGTTTCTTATTCAATGCATCTATTTTCCAATAGTAACACACGTCTACTCCGTCCTACCTTAAGGCTCGTTTGAATGGTACGTGCTCAGGTATTCCCCCCCCCCCCACTGAGCGTTTGAGATCAACGACAAGAACGACAACGAGAGAGCGCCTTGGCAGAGACGGAGGGGCTTACGCGGCCAGCGGAGAGAATCACACACTCAATAGACCGAACTAACGAGATCATGAGAGGAAAATGTGATCAGAAAGGAAAGAGTAGAAGTTTTGAAGAACAAGGCAGGGAACACAGAGAGGTACGGAGGAGGCGGGGCCCCATCGGGATGGAGAGACGCCAGTGAAGAGCGAGGGGGGGGAGGGATGAACAGATGGAGTGGGCTGGCACTATTTGGCTGCACGGCGGATTTATGAGCATGTGGTTACAGTGTGTTACAGCTGACACGCAACATAAACCCCTCGGACTCACTGACGGACTGAATCGCCTCTTTTTCACAACAGCATTCGGCATCCCTGAGAAGTGGTGCCGTTATGGACCAAAGGGTCACCGTGGCTCTGGAAGAACAGCACAACAGCCCTGTGGGGCGTTTTGTGTTGGTTGGAGCTTAACTGTAGTTTGGGGTCGAAGCGGCAACATTTTAAAATGTAATATTCAGATTTAGAATTTGATCACTGAAGCATTTTGTGGTTTCTATTTCCGAAATGTATTGTCTTCTTTTCTGAAAAGCAATAAAAATTTAGAACACATTGCTATTTAGAACACATTGCTATCTATTGCTACTGTTTCTATTATAGATCATTATAAAACAACGATATAATTGAGGGTACATAAACTGTCTGCTGAATCAGGCTTACCAAGATATCAGATTAATATCAACCATATGGAAGCTTACAGTATAGGGAGGGACAAAAAACTGAAATGAGTTTCCTAATGTTACTGATGATGAAACAGGAAGGATGCACATTACACGTCCATCTTTTGTCTTTTATTCATGCCTTGTGTTATTTATCTGTGTGTGTGTCTCTCTTCTCTCTGATAGTGACTATATAATCAAGGAGAAGTCAGTGCTCCTGCAGAAAAAAGACAGCGAGGGTTTCGGCTTTGTGTTGCGAGGTGCCAAAGGTAAGACATATATATATATATGTGTGTGTATATGTATGCATAAAGCTCCTATGTATATGGACCGGTGGATCAAATCCCACTTCATCGCGTTCATAATATTTTTTTCACGGTGCCTCCAGCTCAGACTCCTATTGAGGAGTTCACCCCGACCCCGGCCTTCCCCGCCCTGCAGTACCTGGAGTCAGTGGACGAGGGAGGCGTCGCCTGGAGGGCGGGTCTCAGGATGGGGGATTTCCTGATAGAGGTGCTGCCACGATTCACCGTTGCATTATGGGTCGCATGATGTTTATATTTCAGTCAAATGAATGAATTGTATTGATAAACGGTAGCAAACGCTGTCTCTGTGTGTCTTTACAAGGTCAACGGACAGAATGTGGTGAAAGTCGGTCACCGACAAGTTGTCAACATGATCCGGCAAGGTGGCAACAGCCTCATGGTGAAGGTAGTCATGGTAACCCGAAACCCTGACATGGAGGAGGGTTCGAGGAAGAAAAGTAAGAGTCTTGTCTCGCGCTACTGTAGGTGAACGCCGGGGGGGGGGGGGGGGGACTGATCCAGCTCAAATGCCTTTCTTTTTTGTCCATCTCCCCCCTCCAGTCCCCCAGCAGAGTAAGAGGCTGAACACTCCCGCCATCGCCCTAAGATCCAAATCCATGACTTCAGAGCTGGAGGAGATGGGTAAGAAATTGGCGGGAATTAGGGGGGGGGGGAGTAAAGGAATGTAAAGAACGAAGAGACAGACGGGGAAGATACGGACAAATAAACTAAGTGCGTTAAAGCTGAAGAGGGGGAGAAAAAAAGTGACTGTGATGAATAGATTTAGGTGATACGAGATGATGGGAAAAAAACCAGTGTGAAACCAGAGTGTGAGGAGTTGGATATAGATGCTGAAAGTGTGGAGGGGGACTTAGGCCAGGTCTAATTTTAGATAGCCACTCAGTGAAAAGAGAGGGACAGGAAAAAAAAAAAAAAAGAAGATTCCGATGGCGATGACGGTCTCAACGCATTTCACTGTGACTGTGCTTTCAGAGGTTCCACTCTGTCACTACCAGCACCCTCACTACAGGTAACCCCACCCAGGAAAAAGTGTCCGCTATCCACCCTGTGATTCCTCTCTCACTGCCCGCATCTCTTACCTCTTATCCTCCTGCACCCCACCTCCCTCCTCCCCCCCCCCAACCCCACCCCACGCTGCTCCCCCCCCCCCCCCCCCCCCACAGCTTTAACCCCAGCGCCCACAGAGCAGTGTACCCCAAAACACACACACACACACTCAGCAAGTGTTTGTCGTCACGGTAACGCTGCAGGGGAATGGCATCGCCTGAGAAGGGTTTTTCAGGTCCATCATGTATTTGCGAGCAAGTTGCACAGTAGGTCCTTGGTATCTTTTTGTTGAGAATGTCTTTCATTCATTCAGACAAAGTCACAGCCAGGATAAAATTATTGAGATGAGCAATAATATTCAATGTTCCGGTCCGTTGCTGTGGTTACAAATCAAGTGTGCCCAGGCCAATGCCATCTCTATCTGAGGCAAAGCACTGGGAGGTCAGTGCATGGTGATGGTGGACTGAATCCCTGACACCTGCAGTCAGCATTGTTGCGCTTCTGTTCCCTCTTCTCCATTTAAAAAAAAAAAAGCCTAAAAATAAGTTCTGTAGTTTAAACAAGGTTAAGAAATGTCAAGGTTTTTTTTCCATTAGTAGATACCCACCACTCCAAAATGTTTAGCTTCTTTGTGTAAGGTAAATGCGTAAGGCATTTGCTAACTGGAATGAAACGTCATCATGACTGAACTATATCCAGAGTGTAGGAATCAGCCCTTTGTGGCCTCGCCAGCACAAAGCGTGTTTAAAACAAAGGTGCCAGTTTCCAGCATCCCAGCAACGCCACCTCCCTTCCAACATTAGACCTTACTCTACTCACTATTGTCTAACCACTAGACCTCTACGTATGCAGTGATACTGTTTTAATGATCTCCGTGCATAGAAGATCCCTCCAGCAGACCTAAAGGTGCTCGTGTTCACTAGAGACATCGGCTCGAGAGCTTAATAGCGAAACGCCATCATTTTAGAGGGTGGGCTCAGTGTTGCTATTTTGCACTGTGTGTACAAGCAACATCGTCACAACAAGGTATTGAGATGAACGGAAGTGATATAGAGTGCATGTGGTTTGAGGTAATTCAGAAACATTACATTACATATTTTGTCCCCAAGAGAGCATTTTAAATTTGATTCATTTGTCCCTCTTAGTGTGTATCTTGTTCAAAATTACAGGAAAATATGTATCAATATTATGTGTTTTATGTGAAATAACATTACTCTCAGCTAAGTGTGCATAACAATAAATATGCCGAGATCCTTGAGATGTGGGTTTTTAAGTTTACTGAGATTGTCTTTTGCTGCCTTGTGGATCAAGGTGAGAGGAGCCGATTGTGGGACGAGGCCTTGTCAGCCCGACCATATGCTCATTCCAGTCCTTCAGAATTCATTTGGATGTGACGACGACTCGGTCTCACCTCTGTGATTGGTGCAGGGTCCCAGTTCACCTAAAAGTCATGCTGCAAGATAACAAGGACACTAATTAAAACGGAAACAATCCTGCAGGAAACTCGAGTCCACAAGAAGGTGGTTTTCAAGAGAATAATTTCAGGCGGCTGCTGTTTGTGAAAATGAAGTGGCCAATTCATTTTGAAACTATTAGTGTAGTGCAGAAGTAAATAAAAGATGAACTGTGGGAAAGTTCTGAACTATTTCAGCCTTGTTTTAACATTGGACAAAACATTTAATTCAAACTATTGCAGATAACTGTATTCCCATTCAGTCCCCACACACAGGCTCACTCCCACTAGTGGATGCAAACACTAAAGGGTCACCTTTTAATTCTTCCTCTTGACTCCTTTACTGGTCACTGGAGGAAACACTAACTCTCTTGTTGTCTTTTCTCCTTTGTCTCCACCGCACCGCTGGCTGCATCCTGACTGTTGGACAGTGGAGAGAGGTGGGAGTCCGCTTCAGACTCATTCCACATATACGTGTGTGTGTGTGTTAGAGAGAGTAGCAAGAGGCAGACTGTGTGTGTGTGTGTGTGAGACATATTCACTGTAACATGTGCGTGCATCAGCTGTCTCAAAGCGTGGCTGTGATGGAAGACGGAGCGAGGCCTGGCGGGGTGACTCAGTTTGCCGGATTAGCATTCACTGTAACGACACTATCTCACTTTCACTGCTGCCAAACCTTATGTCTCCCTTTGTCCTCCTTCCAGCTGCTACCCCGTGGAAAAAAAAATCAGGTATGCTCCGGTACTCTCTCGCTTCAGGCGTCGCATTCACGGCGCTCCAACGTGACTCGGCATTCGGTCACTTTCATGGTGCTCATTTTGAATTTCTTCTCTTTTAGAATTCGAATCCTCACAAGTTACAGAGAAGAAGAGGACAGTCTATCAGATGGCTTTGAGTAAGGGAGCTCATGTTTGCCAGTGGATGTTTACTCAATGTCTTTTTCTTATCCACGTTCATCAAGTGCGTCCTTTCCCCCCCCCCCCCCCCTCGCTTTCAACCTTCGCTTTGTCGCTGTCCATTTTTCTGTTTCATTGCCGTGTGTGTGTGTGTGTGTGCGCGTCTCTTTCTCTCTCTCTCCCTCTCCTCTAATCTCAGATAAACTAGATGAAATTCTTGCAGCAGCTCAGCAGACAATCAGCACCAATGAGGCACCGGGGACACGGGGACAGGGGCCAAAGAGAGACAGAGGACGGAGTTTCTACGGCAATGAGGTGTGTGCCGTGAGACCTACACACCACGTGGGTGTGTGTGTGTGTACGCGTCCTGAGGCAGTGTGCTGCTTATGTGAGCATCAAAAAGTATGAGGCAGGTAGAATCCTCCAAGCGCTACGAAGAACACTCGGACCGGCGTGAAGGTCAAGACGAGGGACACACGAGGGGCTGCGTTTAACCAACCGTCACATGACTCGTGCAGTTTAACCCAACACCGGCGTCACTGCAAAATCTCTACAATCCTTACATCCCTTTTTTGTAAAAACACGGGAGTACCGTTTGTGTGTTTTGAGGTTTTAATTAATAAAATGCTTTATATATATTAATATTATGTTTAAACATTTTCTGCAGTTAAACGCAGCGGCCATTTATTCAGAGTTTACTTGAATTCATCCATCATGAAAGGGCATTTATTCCTTTTTGTATTCTTTGTTCACCGTGGAGGCAAAAGCGAGAAAAGCTAAGTTGGCGCCACGAAGCTGCACGAGTGAGTCTCGCGTCGCTCTCCACCTTCCGCTCGAATGATTTCTTTTCTCTGCTTTTTTTTTTTTTTTTTTTTTTGCAGCCGAACTACGCCGATACGTCCGGGATGGGGATGGTGCCGTCGGGGCTGGGCCTCGGCTACGACCGCGGCCTGTACAACTCAGGTCACGGCCCAAAGCACGGTATGCGGCGGCAGAAATCCATCGGTGAGGCTGTCTGTTTTTTTTTCTGTCTGCCCCTCCGTTGGCCTGTCTGTCTGTCCTCGGGGACCGGTGGAGGTCCTCCCTGTGCTGACGTGTTTGTCCGTGGCCAACGATGTCTCGTCTCCAACCAAAAAAAACACTTTGTTTCTGTAGCTGAACGTGTGTTTTCCCACACTGTAAAGTAAATATGTTTGTTTGTCTTTTACTACTATCTGGTTTATTAGTGCCACTTATCTCTGTTTTATTCTGGTGCATATTTCTCGTGCTGGTTGCTCACTAAAGCTTTGCTCACTGAAATAGTAAAATGTTCTTTGGCGACCAGCGAAACAAATGCTGTGTGATGCTGCCCGGTTGCTTCTTGTTTGTAAAAATACAACACATGGCACTAACCGACTTACTGACAGAAGAACTGAGGACAGACCCGCTGGCAGGTAGATGGGCAGTCAGACGTAGACAGACACTCTCATAGAATAACCTTCAGCTTTCACTTTTTCTGGCTCTATTTCCTCTACTCTTACACCATCCGTAAGACCTGCACATCTCGTTCCCGTTCTAATTGGGTTTCTCCATTTGCCAATACTTCTGCTCTAGGCGTGCCTGAGGAGGAGAGGCAGTCGCTGCACCCTCCGGCCGTGAAGTTCGCCCGCAGTCTGTCTGTGCCCGGCCCGGACGACATCCCTCCCCCTCCCACCACGGCGCCGCCAGAGCCTCCGTTCTCCTCCGCTCCGCCGCTGGGCTGGAGGGCAAAGCCGTCCCAGCAGCCCGTCTCCGTGTCCCAGTCCACCTCGGCGCCCGCCCACTACCAGCCGTACTCCCAGGCGGCGCATTTCGCCCATGGCGGGAGGGAAAGGTCGGGCAGTTCCGGCACGGGCCCCGGTGGTGGAGCGGTGGACCACGGCACCGCTTACGCACACGCGACCGGCCACACTGTTCAAAGCAGGGCTGCTTCGCGAAAAGTCGCCTACTCGGGGGAGGCCGGCGGAGCCGGCGCGGGGGCCGGCGGGGGGGCAAAGAGCGCGGGGCTCAGGAGAGGCTACAGCAACGCCGTCCTCCCGTCCAGCGTTGCCACCGCGATGCCCCAGCAGACTACGCAGAGCCAACCCCAGCGCGCCGACCGCGGCGCTGGAGCGGCAGGCGGCGGTCCCAGGGGAGGGGCCAGGAGAGGCAAGGGACCACTGGTGAAACAGTCCAAGGTGGAGGACCTGCGCGCGGGCCAGGGCACCCTCGGGGGGAAAGGCCCGGTGGAGAAAAGCTCCATCCCCATCCCCACCATTATCGTCAAGGCGCCCTCGACCAGCAGCAGCGGACGCAGCAGCCAGGGCAGCAGCGTGGAGGCCGACGCTCCTGCATCAGGAGAGGCGGACGACGCCAAAGCACCCTACGGCCCTCCTCCCTCGGCGCCCGGTCCACAGCCCCCGGCCCCGCCCTCCGTCCCGGCGCCGCCGCCTCCCTACCTGCCTTCTGTGCGAGCCTCCCAGGACAACCTGGACTTCACGAGCCAGTTTGGGGCGGCCATTGTCGGCGCCGCTCGCCGGGACAGGGAGCGGCTGCACGAAGCTCGCCGAAAGAGTGCCTCCTTGTTCATGTCCGCCGAGGAGGACGTGAGCGTCGGGGCGAGCGACGGGACGACGAGGACTCAAGTGTCACAGCAGCAGCAGCTCGGCGCGCAGCCCGAGGGTTCATCCACGCGGCTCCGCCCGTCCAAGTCCATCGACGAGGGCATGTTCTCCGGGGACACTTTCATCCACCACACCCGCAGTATGCCCCCCGCCTTCGGCCTCCCCGAGTACTCCTCGCCTGCCCTGGACTATCAACCCAAGTCGATGCCCACCGACTTGTACACGGCGGCGGGCAGGCAGCCGGCGTCCTCCGGCACGACCACCTTCATTCACCCGCTGACCGGGAAGGCCCTCGACCCCACGTCGCCGCTCGGCCTCGCCCTGGCCGCCAGGGAGCGCGCCCTGCGGGACGACAGCAGGCTGAGGAGGGGGACCGAACACCACTTCAGCCGCCAGATGTCGAGCGCCGCGTTCCCCTCGTCGACGGTCAACTCCCAGCCGGTGTCGTCCACCGCCCAGTCCTCCAGCTCCTCTTACCTGGTCACCTCGTCCTCTCTGGCCGCCACCACGGCCTCCGTCGGTCGCCCGCCGTCGCCCAGGATCCTCAGAGGAGGCGGCGGCAGCGTGTGGAGTGAGGAAGGCGGCGGCGGGGACAGGGAGCGCGAGGGAGGAGGGGCTCGCGAGGGGCTCCGAGTTCGCTTCTCCGAGGACAAAACGGTCCACACGCACCACTACCAGTCGCAACCGTACCAGCCGACGTACAAGGAGAGGGAGCGGGACAGGTCGAGGGAGCGGGACAGGTCGAGGGAGCGGGACAAAGAAAGAGAGGATTACATGAGGAGGGCGGAGCAAGCTGCCGCCGACGCGTCCCTCCCCCATCCGCCCGGGAGACCCTCCTTTCTCAGGATGGAAAATCAAGCGGACGCCTACATCCTGTCCCTCACCCCTCCCTCGCCTCCACCTAATGGTTCTCAGCCGACAGCGAACACCACCGGGAGCGCTGGGACTGGGCTGATGGTCCTCCCCCCCCCCGCCCCCTCGATTGACGCCGACGACGAGTTCGTCTACGCCGACCCTCTCCCGCCTCCGCTGCAGTTTGCCAACAGCTTCGACCGGGGCACGGGGGGGTTGTCCGGGTACTCGCCACACGGGATGCGCGCAAACAGCTCGACGTCCCGCCAGCAGCCGGTCCCTCCGCCTCCTCCTCCCCCACCCCCTCCCCCGGCCCCCATTAAAGACTCATTTGGAGGTGGGTTTCACGCTCACACCCCCTTGCCCTCCCCTCAGGCAGGAGACTCCACCGCCTCCAGCCTCACGTCGTACGACAGCGAGGTGGCGAACCTCACGCAATCCGCTGCCTCCCCATACCAAACGTCGCCCAACCCCCTCCCGCCGCCGCCTCACTCGCCCTCCACCCTGCAGCCCACCTCGTCAACGGGACCTCCACCTCCACCGTCGGTCTCCCCGCCACCCCCGCCGGGGTCCTATCACAGGCCCTTCTCCGTGTCCCACCCCCACCACCTTTACAACAGCTCACACGCCCCTGGGCGCTCTTCGCCCACGCCTCTCCCGCACACCGTCGCACCTCCCCCGGGCTACCGCGGTACCCCGGCACCGGCCTCGACCGCCGCCGCCGCCACCTCCGCCGCGCACCGGGGCACCTTCTCGCACGCCGTGACCGCTAGCTGTGCCGCTGCCACAACGTGCACCTCCGCTCAGCTCTACCAGGAGCGCGCACACGCCGCACACGCCGCATCCTCCACTGCCACCACGGGGAGTCGCAGGTCAGGGGAGCACCACCGTCCTCACCCTGCTGCCACGAAAGGAGAGTCCCAGGAGACGGTGGTGGACTCTGGGATCGAGGAGCTGGACAGCCGCAGCAGCAGCGACCACCACCTGGACAGCATCCTGGCCAGTGTCCGGGGAGACAGGCTGGACCGGGCGGAGAGGGGAGGACGGACGGGAGGAGGGGGGACGGGGGAATCACAAAGGGGAGGGGATTTTCTGGAGTCTTACATGAGCTACCTGGACGGACAAACCTTCGAGATGCAGAACGCCACGGCAGCGGCGTCCACCTACCCGAAGGCGAACAGGTTCAGAGAGGGAGGTCGGACCAGCACCGCCCCCGCTTCCTTCCACTCCCACAGGCGCAGGGACGAGCAGGACGACGACGAGGAGGGGGTGGACGACAGCAGCCGCGACGGGTACACGGGGAGGGACGTGCAGAACCTGGGACGTCCAATATCGCCGTACTTTGATCGCCCCCGCACCCCGGAGACGAAGCCCCACTGGGGCGACGGGCAAATGGCGGCTGACCAGTCCGCGGCGATTCTAGAGGGGAAAAAGGTTTACCCCCCCGCGTCCAGTATGAAGCCCAGCATCATAAATGAGCTGAGCAGCAAACTGCAGCAGAGAACCAAGGACGGCTGGAGCAGCCAGAGCCCTCTGGGCCGACACAGGTACACGTCAGCGAACCAGAACCCGGCACGGGCGGCAGTATTCGTCTCGTTCTCGGTGTTCGCACATGTGTATGTTTGCCACCTGTTCTGTGAAAACTGCGTACTGTGCTGTGTGGATGTTTTGTCTATACTGTGTAAACTCTCCTCTTCTTTTATTTCTCTGGATTTTTCCATGTGTTTCTCTCAGAGCCAGAAACAGGTAATGGAGCCACCTCTACACTCTTTTTTTTTTCTTCTGTCAGGGAGAACACAAACACTTTTGATTGAATGTACAACATGTTGTGAGACACTAGAGAATTTTTAAACCTTATTATTATACTCAACCCTCTCCATTCACAGATTCTCAGAAGATTCGGCCTCGGCTTTGAGTCCTCCGTCGGCTCGATCCCTGTCCCCGTCTCCGATTTCGTTATCGCAGCCGTCGCTGTCCCCGTCCCCCACCCCCGCCTCCCAGTACCCCAACTGGGGACGCTCGCCGTCCCCTCAGCCCCCAGCTGCGTCTCAGCCTCCTCGTTCGCATTCCCCGATTTCCCCCACGTCCTACGCCCCGTATCCCACTTCCCCGAAACACAGGCCCGTCTACCGGACCAAAGCCCTGGAATTCCAGTT
Organism: Pungitius pungitius; assembly: GCF_949316345.1. Classification (NCBI taxonomy): domain Eukaryota; kingdom Metazoa; phylum Chordata; class Actinopteri; order Perciformes; family Gasterosteidae; genus Pungitius; species Pungitius pungitius. The sequence goes on along the minus strand of NC_084911.1, from coordinate 3,778,895 downwards.
CATCCCCAGCCGCGAGTCCCGCAAAGCAGAGTCGCACATGTTCCAGCGCCGCAGGGCGCCGAGTCCCCTCATCTCCCCGTCGGAGAGGCCCAAGCTGGGTCCGCCGCGGCCGTCGTCCCTCCCGCTGCTGCCCACCACACCCCTCTACAGCGCCATGTACGACCTGCGGGGCTCGATCACGCCGCCGTCCCCGGGGAACCCGCTCGGGGACCCGTACTTCTCGCCCTCCCCTCCGCTGTTCGCGCCCTCGGGCGCGCCGCCTCCTCCCAACTCGGCCCTGGTCGTCTCTCGATCCCTTTCTCCCACTCACTTCCTGTCCGGGGCCTCCTCTCCGCCGATGCACCCCCACCCTCCGCCCACATGCCTGAGTTACCCCCACCTGCCGCCACCTTCCCCCACAAAGCCTTTCGCCTCCAAGCCGCTGCCGTACTGGACCAAGTACGACGTCGCAGACTGGCTGGGGTACCTGAACCTGGGGGAGCACAGGGAGCGTTTCCTGGACAACGAGATTGACGGCACCCACCTGCCCTCCCTCACCAAGGACGACTTTCTGGATCTGGGCGTGACTCGCGTTGGCCACCGAATGAACATAGAGCGGGCCCTCAGGACCGTATTGGACAGGTATGGCTGACATCCTTTTTCATCAATCTATTCACAATACTATACTATGACTTGTTTGATGTGCTTTTTCATCACTTATTTTCGATATGCTGTGATTTGAATGGCTTCAATTGAAATACTATGACATTTTTTCCAACCCTTCATGATATGCTATGCTACAACTCTTTTATATATATAGAATAATCATATTATTAATATAATTCCTTTTTTCATAACTTTTTTGACAATATGCTGTTGATTATTTTGTCCGTGCTATACTAAGACTTTTTGATGAAAAAATAAAGTGATGAGAAAAGAGCGATCTCTTTTTTTAAACAACTAAATCATAATCATAAATATATAGCAACATTTGTCATTACATCTCCATTACAAACTATTCCTTTCCCATTTCCATTTTTCTGAAATATATGTATATATTTTATAATATTTGATGAAATTATATTTGATGACAGTGTGTTATGACATCTTTTAATACTTGTATAAATAATTATATATTGTACTATATAATATATAATTATTTTATGGCTTACTATTTTATACCATTTTCATGGTATTCTATAATACCATTATAGTGATACCATTTTATATATATCTAAAGAAAAAACACCAAAGATAACCTTTGTCTTACGTCTGTGCTTCCGTCCTCAGGCTGGCCAGTAGCCCGTTTCCCATTTTGGTTCTGTCCCCTCGGGAAGGTCCGACTGAGAGGAGGAGGGATGACGGGAGCCGCAGCTGAGGTTGCAGAAGGCAGAAAAACGTCGAGATGGAGAGTTGGAAAGGGGGTCGGAGTCAAAGAGGGAGGAAGACACAACTGCTACTATCCATCGTGGATTCACACAACAAGTGTGTCTGTGTGTGTGTATGGGGGGGGGCAGATTTCACACAGAGAGCGACAGTGAGAGGGAATTAAGGCCCAAAGGGAGACGGAGACACAGGGATGGAAAAAGGGCTGAGGATCCTCAACAACTCCCGCTGTGGCAGGCTGACAGACGCGAGTACGTCCCCCACATGCATGCACTGTCACGCAGACACACACACACCTATCTAAAACGTGCGCGAGGACACTGTGGCTGCAGCAGATCTTCCAAGTAAAGAACAGCGATGAAATCGAGCCAAATACTAAAGCGGAGCGATCGTAGGCCGGCTGGATTCAAACACCCCTCTCACCCGTCAGCTGGCGGGTAGAATCCGTTTGAGCCACCAACGATACTTTGATCAGTGAAAACTCCAATGTGAAGTCCCGAAACGTGTCTGAACATCACTGCGGATGAACTGAGAGCGAACGCTGGCGGGTGTCTGTACGTGCAAAGCTTTTTTGTGCCTGGATGGCGGATGTACAGCACGACGCGAGGTCAGAAACGTCGTGGCCGCGTCCCCGTCTGTCACCGGAGGGGACGAGGGCGCAGACGGATGACTCTGACTGGCTCTGCGTTCCCATGGGTTACGTCTCCTCACTGCAGGTCCTGTGCTCAGAATCGTTTGTTTCTCTCTAGCTCTTTATCATCTTAAGTCTTATCATGAAATACATATATACATATATGTGTACAGGATATATGTATATATGTATGTGTATATGCAGACTGGTCACTGTATCACACATTTGTAGCAAAAATAAGTGCCCAGACCGACAGAATAATAAAAAATAAAAAAAAGAATCACAGTTACACTCACAGACACCTGAGTTACGACTTTACCTGCCTGCATGCATACACCAACATATAGACACACACACACAAGTGATTGCATTAAGAGTTAATGGGACACGTATATAGACACACTGTATGTTTGGATCTAAAATACACGTATACAAAAGGAGACATACTGTGCTTTCACCTGTGAGACCGCTCACGTGACCATTTGAAGAGACCCCCCCCCCCTTAAGTCCACAAAGACCTTCCATCTGAAGGAGACCGCAAAGGAGAGGGGAGGGGAAGAGGAAAAACTGCCATTTTCTTGCTTTTCCCCACTAACCCCCCCCCCTCGACAGAATCCCCAAGGAAACAAGCAGCCACCTGTCTCGAGGGGATTGGAGAAAAAGGCTTATATCAAGTTTTAATACTATGATTCTTCTTACAATTTTTAAACTTTAAAATGAGAAATGGATTACTAATATTGATATGAAGAGATTTATTGTTACTGTTTATCATGACTTTCATCGTCCTTACTGTTATTTTGACTTCAGAGTTCCTGCCCCCTGCCTTTGGTTGCTGAGGCTGTCAAGGTGTTTTCTGACTTTGTGACAGACGTAACGGCTGTTGATATAAAAAAATGTGTTCTTATATATATATAAGTATTTTTGAACTGAAAGATGCATATTATTTTGTGCACAGAACCCTTGACGTCGTCTCTGTCCAGAAGCATTGCAGCTTTTGACATGAAGCACATTTCACACGCTGCTTTATTCATGGCCTCAAATGATTTCCTCCGTTTGAAGTGATTTGTCACTTGATCTCATGCGGATACTGAAAGTGTCGCAGCCGGGAAGGGAAAACAATGTATTCATTTATTTAAAGCAAGGCTATAACATGTATTGGATGCTGCCCCCCTTCCGTTTAACTGATCACATAAATCACTCCTTTTCCATATCTGAATGGGTCTTAAGACACTGCACATCCACGTCTCATCAGGAATGATTATATTCTCACTGTTGATCAAATATAAGGGCTCTCCCATGACCCCCCCCCACCGTTCACACGTCACCTCTCCTACTGCTTTGGAGTCCTCCAACACGTCGCGTGTCAGATTAGTTTAATCTGCCCATAGATCATGTGCACGTAAACAAGGGCGTGTGAATGAGTAAAAGTGATGTTTAAATACAAAGGAAATAGCAACAAGGACGATAAAAACAGTGGTTATCTAATGGTTTAAGATGTTTAAAAAAGTCAAAAGTTCTAAACAATCTCTGTCTTCCAAAGGTTTAACATGAAAAGGTACGATGTATTTAACCGATGTGCTTTCTATACAGTTTGACCTTTTCTCCACACCGTGTCCCTTCCTGTCAAGAGACCAGACAGCATCAACCATGTGCTTCTCATTTTGTTTGTACAACACACCTGTTCATAACAGTATTATGCAAAGGCCCTTTTTACATTAGTAACTGGCTTTTCACGTTTCCCTTTAAATGGTTTTGAAGCAAGCGTTCAGCCAAAGGAAGAGTTTCTGCAAGGACGGACGAGCAGAATGTGGCTTCTTTCCTCATCGCACTGCCAAATTCTGCTTGTCCTTCAGGGCTTTAAAAGGTCTGCTGGCGTGAATGAGGTGAAACAGTAAACTTACAGAAAGTCTGGATATTACATTATGAGATTCATTTAGAAGGTTAAAATATGGTGGCTGTTAATTGCCAACGAGAGCAATCGGTCAGACTCTATAGAAAACATTTTTCCTTTCAAGAGATCTTTAAAAGAAAGTATGAATTGATGAAAGCTAATTTACAGAATATATGTATATGAAATGCATATACACATTCATATAGATGTATATGAATTTCAAATGTTTTAAGAGATAATACATTGTTAGAATTATAATAAAGATACATAAAGTTCTAATTTGTTATTTCTGGAATGAAATTATTGTTGATTGGAGTTTATTTTACACAATGTTTCGGTTCTCGCTGCTTTGTCTACACTAAATCAAGGAAAAAGTCAAAAATGGAGAATACAGGATACAGTACCTTAAAAATTTGGGAAAATTGTATTTAATGTTTCAGATTTATTTCACAGGACAATATTCAAATAACGTTACATAAGCAAACTGGCATTTCCTTGGTGCAAGATGTGGTGCCTTCAGGGAACCTGAAACAGCAGAGGGGACAAGGTCAGAACAATCCTACGCAGCTCTAAGGAACAAGGTGTTTCTGCAGGAGTCTCCTCAGAGTCTGCCTTGTCAGGGGCAGACCTGCACTTTTATCACCACTGATATTCTGAGCCCAGTGCTAAACATCCCAGGAGACACCACCCCCCCCTGCACACGGTGTGCTAAAAGATGCACATGTCTTGACTGACCTGTTTTTAAGTCCGCTTTAGATAAGTTACGTCACTTCGTCTGATAACTGAAAGGGGGAAGAAAGAAAAATAAAGTTAGTGCGTTGTCACTTTTAGCACTTTAGACGAGCTTTGGTTCATTTTCTCCTCAGAAACTCCGGCTTGTCAGGGCCAAAGATGCACGTTTGTCTTCAGAAGACTCAGAGCCCAGTGCAAGTCATCAGGGGAGACCTCTTCCAATGTGGACCATGAGAAGAACACACACGTGTGTGTGTGTGAGACCGTGATAGCATTAGCTACCATGCTAACCGGAACTGGTGACTATTGCAGACCACGTGGCGGCAGGCCCCGCGAGCCAGAGGTTTCGCAACTAAATATGACGCATTTACTTGGTAAGGGTCGAGAATAAAATCCCAATCCATGTACCGCTACGTGCCAATTATAAAGAGACATAAAGACGACACGAACGCTGCAGGTAGCGGCCACGTGCAGTTTTGGGGAAAATGAAAGGACAACGTAAAACCAAAATCGGTGGTTTACGTTGATACAGTTTTAAGACAATATAACCTGGCGAGCTGCGTCACAATGATCCAACAGAAGGGTTTACACGCAGAGTTACTGTTTTTACGCGGCGTTGGTAAAAAAAAAAATCACACGCAGCAGCGAAGGCTCGCTATAAACGGAAATATTTGGTGACGTCATCAGTTGAGTTGCAACACTAACTAAACACGATAATATAAAGAACACTTTTCACATAGGCGAAATTCCGCGTGTACTTACCAGTACAACCAACGCCATCCCAGTGGAGGAAGAACAAGAAATGACTCCACATCCGCTTCTTCGTGATTTAAACGCAGATTTTCTTCTGTTTTTATATTCGCGGGTAAAAAGGCGCCATTGAGGAACATTACCGCCGCCTGGTGGACCGGGAGGGAGCCGACAGGAGAAATTAATCACAGGCAGTCTCCAAGAAAAATGATTTCTCCTTCAACCTGTAATCATCGTATTAGGGGAACTTTTAATAATAAATACTCAACTGGGCACACGCTTTGAGAGGAACCGGAATAAAAGTGTCTATTGCGCGTGAGGGATGTGGATTTAAGGACTGTCAAAATAATGTATGGCAGAGATACTATTAAACGAATGTTGACACTGTCAGAATCCAATTAAGGTAAAATGTAGGATAATTGCTGAATCATTTTAGAGTAACTTTCAAGGACGCTAGTTTAATCAGTATTACATCTCTTGCATTTTAATAGTCATGAGTATTACGCCCTCTCGTGGCTATAGTGAGGAACGGCAGCTGCACTTTGGCTTTAAAGCAACAAAAGACAATAGTGTTTCCAAATGATACTTTCAAAACAAAACGGTTACACAGTTGTCCCCGGTCATTGTGGACGCAAGATGACTGAAATACTCAATTATAAACACGTCCTACCCTCTATTTTATTTGACTACAACTGCATCTAGGATTAATGTTGACATTACGGCTACCAACATTTAATCACAGAACCTGCATTGTTGTGATGACATCTGTCTGCTATCCATCCAGATGTGGTTACACAGGAATGGTGTTTCCTAACAGCAGGGTGCAGCTGGGCGTTAACAGTTGCCTCGCTGCTGTCACCGCAAGTCCTGGCAAGGCAAAGTTTTACAAGCTCAGCAAGGCGAGCAGCAAGAGCGGCACATGTGAGTGTGTGAACAATTCTTCTTCTGAGGTCTCTGACTTCAAAGAATCTCACAACACACACACACACACACACACACACACACCGGATGTGTCCTCCAGCTATGGAGGGAGGCTTCTTACTGAACTATCCCAGAGGAGCGTTGGGGGGAGGAAGAGGATGAGCTTTCCTTATCTGGTCATGCTTCTTTTGTGGCTCTTTGTGAAATTGGAAAACAGCTCAGATCGCTCCATTGACTCACAAACGCACACTCACACAGACTATAAGTGGCGACCAGGCCACTGTCTGACTCTTATAAACACACACACACTTACTAACACAACACAGCGTGCCTCATTGAGACGCCTCCGAGGGAGGTGAAGTCAGTGAATGTAGGAGGGAAAAAAAAGAGCCGATCTTCAACAAGTGGTGGAGTACAAAGAACAAGAGTTTCCTGCCGCTGTTTTGGAGAGACAGGGTAAGAAAGCGCTGCAGGGAGGGAGGAAGGGGGGGGGGGGGCAGGGGTGGAGGAGTGGGAGCGAGCGAGAGAAAAGGAGGGAAGGAAAAAAATAATAAAAAAAGAAGCCAACTCATCTGACACTAGACAGTGGGCCAAAGAAAAGGGAAGAGCCGTCCAGGACGAGTGGAAAATCAGGAGAGGACGGGGAGACTTTCAGAGAAGACGACACGGAGGCAGGAAAGGAGCTTCGGCTGAGAGACGGACCTGGAAAAATAAAAACTTTAAGCAGCACGGCAAAAGAATAAAAGGGAATTAGCAGCAGAGGGGGCCCCAACATTCACAGAGGTAAGCAACTGGTTAGCCTCCCGCCGATGTAGCTGCATCCCACAGAGGTCTAATGGAGAGATCCAGCTCCTATTTCTGCTCCGTGGGTTCATTTGTTACTATATATTTCCTCTCTGCAATGTGTGTGTGTGTGTGTGTGAGAGAGCTATGTCTGACAGATGAAACGGGGGCAGGGGGAGGAGTGAGAGTGGGGGGCCCGACTGGGTGCAGGATACAGGGGTGAAAGAGTTGGTTGGTTGGAAACTCCAGATGGAATCTGCATAGCAGCTCTTACGCACGTTTTACATGAAAACGTTGAGAGTTTGAGACACTGGGGGGACTTTTGAAAGCTTTGGGAAACATTTCTTCTGTCCGACCTGCCCAGGAGTTTGTGAGAGGTCTGCAGGACCGATGGTGGAGTTAGATCGTTCTACACCCTTCTCGTAGGGCTGCGTGTGTGCTGACGTAAGTATGGGATTCTTCTTTAGTCTTCAAAGATCTTCAGGATGCAGAGGCCCAGGCGTGTGCAGGATGTTTAAAGCGATTATAAAGTCTATGAGATGATTTCCAGAAGAGCATGGCATGCTTTGTTTCTCTCACACGGACGGATCACGCGGCGTGCGCAGGGTTTAAAGTCAAATATTCGAGAGGCGAGCAGATCACAGCTCAGTGACTCCCATGTGGACTTGGAGCCTAAATCTTGGGATCAAATTCCCACGGGCCTCCTTGCTCGTGTCATGAGATCGGAGCTCGCAGGAATGCACGACATTACTTGGTATTAGGGAAGGGACAGCGGAGCTCCCCCCTCCCGCTCTGGAAACTGAAACACAGTCCTCCCCCCCCCGGAGGAGAGCGAAGGGGGACAGGAAGTCCAGGTCAAGGGTCGAGAGGGAGGCCGTTCATTATTTTTTTCCGACCTGCAGCGGACCGCTGGGTTGTGTAGTCTGCGAGACCTCGGCCCCAAACCCAAAGTAACACGACAGCAAGCGGGGGGGAGATGGAGGCGGGGGGGGGGGGGATAGAGGCGGGGGAGGGAGGAGGCGCGGCGGCGTCCTGCTACTGGAGCATGTGACGCCCCGTGAACAGCAGGATGCAGAAGGAGATCATTGAATGTAATTGTGCGCCACGAGGAGACGGCTGCGGGGGGGGGGGGGGGGTTGAGGGGGGGGTTGAGAGACGAGGGGACAAAATGCTTGAATATCCAACCGGAGTCGAGATTTTTTTTTCTTCTTTTTTTAAAGTGGAACCAGACGAGCGGCCGAGCCGTTGGAGACAGAACCTTTCGCTTGTTTATTTCCTAAATGAGCGTGAACGATAGGATGGGATGGCATTTACCCCCCCCCCCCCCCCACACACTCCCCCGCCCCCTCCCTATTTATTCCAGGACAGCTCATGTTTCAAAGGCGGATTGCTGGGAGAAGGTTCATCCTCAGTGAGGTTGTTAGGCCTCGATTTACCGTGCAGCAGCAGCTGGGGCCCTTTGACGGGTCTGCAGAGAGCCGCCGATGAATGACAGCACGTTTATTTTGAGGGCGCATTTAATGCTGGATCATTAAAACCAGTGATTCACGACCAGTGGTGCTGAAAGAGATGTTGCTGAGGTTGTACCCTTAAAATGCAATTGATTTTTTCATTAATAATGAAATGGGGCTAAAACGAGTTCCTCTGCCATTGGGCGCCACGTGTCACAAGGAAAAGGTTCCTGGTGGATTCGGGCTCCCCGCTGACTCCTGAGTCTCTGTGGATGAAAAGAGTCACATGGTCTCCAACCGGAATAAGTTACTAACTGAAAAGTAGCTTCACGGTCAGGCCAGTAAGGCAGATTTTATAATAAATGTATTACATGCTTATTGCGTTTCTCATTGAAAAAGCACGTCACAGTTGATCCAGATCCTCACATCACGGACAGATCTCCACAACGACGCGTCTCTCTCTCTCTCTCTCTCTCTCTCTCTCTCTCTCTCTCTCAGACAGCAGGATGTCGACGCCGTCATCGCAGAGCAGCATCGAGGGCGCCAACAATCACAGCTTCTGGATGGTAAGGCTGCGTGTGTGCGTGTGTGTGTGTGTGTGTGGCCACGGTTTGTATCTTCTGCTGGATGAGGGATGTGTGGAGATCCTCTTTTCCTCTTTCCTTTCCGATGTTGCTGATGACCGTCCGATGGGACTTCAAGTGAGTTTGAGGTGTGCTGCTGAGTGGACCTCGTTATCTTCCGATGGATTCACAGTTCTCATCGGCATAATGAAGAAAAGGATGAGAAGGAACGAGCGATGTAGTAAACAGATGATGTAAATGATGCCTTTTTTTATACGTTTATTTCAACACAAGCTTTGAGAAAGCGCCGTGCGCCCTGTTTACCAAACACAGCTCTGCTCACCCTCCCTTGTTTTATGAAGCCGTAAACACTTCCACAACATCCAAAGCGGGCTAATTTGAGTCCGTGCTACCGCTTTATTACCGGCTTTGTCTCCTCTCCATCTCTCTCCCCTCCTGTCATTTTGGCGGCCTGCAGACGTGCCTCACTGGCTGTCTGTCATTACCAGGCACTACTCTTTCGGTTGTTCTGGGGTTTGCTTTGAGATTTGTGCACCTGTAGAAGTGCACCATGCTGCTAGATGCACGCCGGCCCACGGAGCCGTTGGGGCTCGCGCGCAAAAGAGACGGCGATGTTCTTTTTGGGGAAATCTGGGGAATGGCAACTGCTAACTGATTTCTTCTGCGAGGGGGGGGGTCCTTCGTGGTTTGGATTGGTTGTAGACGGCGAATTGGGAATTTTCTGCCGAAGTGGCCATTTCCTTGGAAAGCTGGTTTGAGTGCGCGGGCGGAGCCTCCAGCAGCCGAGCTGCATGAGCCTCAGAGATTGGCCAAGTGGGCCTCTGCAGTGATGCCGACGGCCTCAAACTGGATTCCTCAGCTGTTTCTGTTTAATTCTCAGCGAGGAGAGTCAGTGCAACCCCCCCCCCCTCAGCGGGCAGATAGAAAGAAAGACCAGAGAGAGGAAGAGAGATAGGAGGATATAAATATATATTCTAACTATCTGACAACTGGGTCGAATCCAAAATATTTCCTTGAAAGTGTGAACATCAAAGAGAGGGATGAATACACTAAACACAGCCAATCTGTCACAAATAACACGTCCAACACGTTGATAATCTGACATCTAGCGACGCGTAGCACCTGAACTTCACAGTGTGCTGTTCATACAGTACGCAGACAGTGTTAGCTTCAATGTATTGTTATCACTTGCGCATTTGGCACAGATGATTAAATTAAACATGACAGCATATGGTTGCAGGAACCTTCGAGCAGCTGTCTAAGAGCGGCAGTGACGAACCCACGGCGTCTGACACAGAGTGAAAAGCAGCGTAGGAGCGTAGGAGGGAGATGGAGCTCACGCCGGCTGCCAGGAAAATCGGGAGAGAGATTTCCAAACAGCACATCCTCAAACAACACTTTTGCTCCAGATTTTGTTGCTAAACTCGGGGGGGGGGGGAGGGCCCTTCTCCCTCGCCCCCTGCAACCTTCTAGATATCACCGCAAAGGAAACCTAATGCCAGCAAAGCGTCACTTGTGGCACGTGGCGCTCGACCGCAAGGCGGCTGCGGCGGGTTGACAGTCCCGAGAAAAAGTGGGGGCTGGCACTGGTTCTGGACCTTGTTGGGACTGACTGACGGGAGAAATATTGGCCACATTGGGGTAAATCATCACATTAATAATGGCCGCACACCCGCTCAAAGATTTGTGCGGCTAATGGGCAGAGATTGAGAGACAGAAATACTATTATTAATAGAAGTAACCATAGCAGCAATGTTATCAGCAACACAGATGTTGACAGTGGTAGCGAGAGCCGACTTAAACCGCTTTAGCCTCAGTTTATGTTGGCATGTGACTTGGTCTACGTGATTTATTAGTAGATGACATTTTTGCTATTCACCAGCATTGAAATGGTAAAGCTGAAACTAAACTACACTCTGGGTTTAAAAAAAACAAAACAGAACGTCTGTGGCTCCTCTTGTTTATCTGTGTGAACGGCAGATCTTCCCTCTCTCCTTGTGCCCCCCCACACCCCCCCCACCCCACCCCACCCCCCTCCAGCCGGGGAACTATCAGCCCACTGTGAAGCGAACAGAAGACGCCTTCCAGGCCTGCAACGACATCGTGGCGTGCTTCCAGGAGCGAGCTCGCGTGGAGCGGCAGTACGCCCAGCAGCTCGGAGAGTGGAGCAACAAGTGGAAGCCGGTGGTGGACTCCAGTAAGCACCCCCCCCCCCCCCCCCCCACCCCCCCCGGCTCATTTCACCGCGGACTGAACCAGTGATGTGAACACCCTGACCCCCCCCCCCCCCCCCTTCCCTCAGGTCCCCTGTACGGGTCCCTTCTGAAGGCCTGGCAGTGCTTCATGTCCTCGGCCGAGCGGCTGGCCTCCCTTCACGCCTCCATCTGCCGCTCCCTGGTGTCGGAAGACGGCGACCGGGTCAGGACCTGGCAGAAGGACACCTTCCACAAGAAGCTGTTTGGCGGCTTCAAGGAGTCCCAGGACATCGAGACGGGCTTCGCGCGCGCTCAGAAGCCGTGGGCCAAGCGGCTCAAGAAGGTCCGTGTTGGTTCCGCGGTTCCAAAGGGGGGGGGGGGGGAAGAGAGAGAGGCGCCAAAAACTGCTGACGCTGTGGTTCCTTCCCATCCAGCTGGACAAGGCCAGGAGGGCGTACCACAAGGTGAGCCGCAAGCAGCAGGCCGCCAGGGAGCGCGAGGTCCACGCTCACGGAAACCCGGACGTCGCCATCGACAAACAGAAGAAGCTCCAGGAGGAGCGAGAGCTGGCTCAGCAGGGGGCCGAGAAGGTACATGTTCTCTCCGTCTGACTGGTCTCCGTTTGCTCCACGTGATTGAAGGCACTCGGCGGAGTCCTTGAACCACTCGTTGTGCCGCCCAAGTCGTGTATTTGAGGGTGTTTGAGACAATGCGGCACAGTTTCCTGCATCCTGTTTCAGGATATCTGATGCAGAACTTTGAACCTCAACAAATCTGCGGTTACAAGTGTACAATTGCCAACACTTTGTCCTGAACTGGGGCCGGCAAACGGGCCGTTAGCGCCAATAACCTTGGAATGCCGACAAATTCTTCTTCTTCATATTTAGGCTCAACCAATCAAGTTGAACTTTTGTCTAGAATGAGGGTCAGGACAGCCTACACCTTTGTGCGAGTGTCTATCCACGTGCATGTCTAACGGGACCCTGGGCAGCGTGTGAATCTGCCTCCGGGTGTCCAGGTGCGCGGCCGCTACAAGAAGGTCCTGGAGGAGGTGAACCGCTACGCGCCGCGCTACATGGAGGAGATGGAGTCCATCTTCGACCAGTCGCAGGACGAGGAGCGAAAGAGGATCGTCTTCCTCAAGCAGGCGTTTCTGTCCGTCCACAAACACCTGGACGTCACCAACGACGAGGCGTGAGCGCCGGCTTTGTGTGCAGCCAAGTATCCAAAGGTCTGTAATCGGATTTATTAAAAAAGCCCCCCCCCCCCCCTTTCCCATGTTTAGCGTGCGGGCCGTGTACAACGAGCTCAACGACACCCTGATGGCCATCGATGAGCACGAGGACCTCCGCTGGTGGAAGAACACGTACGGGCCCGGCATGGCCACCGACTGGCCTCACTTCCAGGTACCTTTAACCCCAAAATGGTTGGTTTGAGGTTCATTTCTATTGGTGACACTTTTAAACGTTTTTTTTTTTTTAAAGGAATGGATGCCGGAGAAGAAAAACAAAAGAGGGAAGAAAGAAGTCGAGAAGAAAGCAACAATAGAAAGAAGGTGAGTATTTATTGTATGTTCTTTATAATGATTTGATGCTGAACAGACTTTCATCTCTTTCTGTCCCTTTTTTCGCCTCTAGTGTGATCATCGGAGGAGTGAGAGTCAGAGCCATGTATGATTATGTTGGCCAGGAGACAGATGAGCTCTCTTTTAAAGCAGGTAAACTGGAAATGATCACATTTGTAAAAATGAAATTTTTCAAAATATCAGATACTTTTGGTTTGCTTTTCAATTGTCTTTTTAGAGGCGGAATGATTTGTTGATTCATCAGGTAGTCGATAACGTAATCATTTGTCATGAGTCAATTCGATTAGAAAAACAAGGCGTTTTTTTTTTAGCTTTAATGCATGTAAACACGTTACAAACGTGAGTCAAGATAAAAAAAAATATGCAACCCGAAAAACAATAATAGGTCCTGTTTAAGTAATTCAAACAGCGGTAATCAGTAATCTGAAGGCGACGACATTCACCGGGGCCTTTTTTATTTAAACTAAATAAATAAAAATTGCTAGGTGCAATCCTAATTCATGTCTCCCTGCAGGTGAGGAGTTTTTGAAGATCGAGGAAGAGGATGATCAGGGCTGGTGTCGGGGGATGAAGGACGACGGGTGCGAGGGGCTTTACCCAGCCAACTACGTGGAGGCGGTGTAGATATAATGCACCATACTTCATACTTAGTTTCACGGTGTAAATTGCAACCTGGTTTAAACTACATGTAAGAAACATCAAATCATTGCTGTACAGAGAAACACCAAAGATCTCAGTAATGATGAGATGATCCCACTTAAAGAGGATATTTTATCATGCAGATATTTTTAAAAACAATCCAGGTTCTCTTGAAGGATTTTGATAAATGTTTTAATATATACAGTATGCATAGACACTCTTACTAAAGCCATATAATAAACAATGCTTTAATGTGCTCTTAAGGAATATAACTAGCCGTTTGGTGCTGACGTTGCATTACAGGACTGCTATTTTACTTATTTCTTACTTATTTCAAAGCCTCTCAACCTAAGCAAGTAAAATGAAATAATGTGATTCTAATTAATCAGCAAAGCACAAGTGGAGTTAGCTTGATGATAAATAACCACGAGACCCGTATTTCTCTTTTTCACCACTATAGTTTTCTGTCAAATAAAAGGCGCAATAAAATGTGAAGATTCATTTCATGTTCATCTCTGTGTGTCAGGTACACCATCAAAACACATTAAAGAAACACCAGTGCTAGAAGCAATGCACTAACAACTTATGCTATTAAACGTATGTGAAAGGTGAAACAATGTTTGCTTATTTTACCCTTTTTCTTAACTGTCTTTGTACTAAAGCAGGTCACATGTCACATTCATCTACTAACCCCTCTCTAACTCTGCAGAGAGGGTTCAGAGATATTTCCTCATCACCCTCTCACACATTTCTGAGCATGTCGGACTGTTTCATTTAAGCATCTGTTGGTGTGAGGCTAATAATGGAGGTTAATCAAAGTAAAGGAACTGCTGGTTCCCCCCCCCCCCTGCTTCTTCCTTCCTCCCGTGTGCCTTGTAAAGACGATGCATTTTCAACTCTGTCTTTTGGAAATAAAATGTAAAACTGTTAAACAATCAAAACATGTCCTCATGGATTTAAGAGGGAAAGAACGATGTGTGTGGGATTGTGTGTTTGACAGATTGTTGTTTGAGTTTGTGAATCACTATGAAATCATCCTCTCGAGTCCTGAAGTCCGGCCTGTGGATGTGTAGAGCTGTCACATTCTCTTTCACACACACACACACACACACACACACACACACACACACACACACACACACACACACACACACACACACACACACACAGTTAAACCTTGTGTCCGTGTCAAGCGAATTGCGTCCGGGTCAAACGCTGCTCTTTATCTCAATGATGTCATCACAGACTCAGATCCAGCCGTATATATATCAACACATTGCCAACACACACACACACACACACACACACACACACACACACACACACACACACAGAGACACACACGCACACACCACTGTGTGTGTTTGAGATAACCGATAAATCTCGGCATATTGTTACACTCTAAACAAACACAGGAGTCCTGCAGTAAATCCAAGCAGCCGAGTATGACAGCGATGTCTGTTTCCAACAGGAGAGGTGGAAATAATGATGTCTACCTGGAAGGAATGTTCTCACCTGATGATGGATTTCTTGCTTGCAGCAGATATGAACAGAAGCTGACGTCTTTCCCCGTGCTGCCGGTGCCGCTCTGGACAGTGACCTAAAAACAAAAAGCTTCAATCGAGTTAGAAATAGCAGAACAATTGACCAAACGCTACAATTAAAATGACTCTAACCTTTATCCTACCATTTTCTGAATGTGACACAATATCTGTCAGTTTAAACCTGCAAATTTACACTCATTCTTTGCCATATCTGAACATGTGCATGGTAGGCATTGTCACTGCAGGGACTGCAGCCTGCGATAGAAGTTTGCATTTGTCATTTTTATTATAGAAAAATGTAATAATAGATACCATCATCAATCGTCATTTAGATGTTTCGTATCCACTTTAGACGCGAAGCCGCAGACGCGGTTGTTGTTGCAGGTGCTCCCGTGTTTCCTTTCAGGAGGCTCTGACATCACTTTGCCACTGCGACAGGCGGCTTCCTCATTTCATTTCAATTTAAAGGAAAATTCAATTTAAATTGTAAATTTGTAAATGGAACATGTTGTGTTTGCTGCACCGTGTCATTTGTCTTGTTTTCCGTTGTCTCATTGTCTTACTTTACTTCCAACTTTTGCAATAAATGTTCCTGATTCCTGAAGTTGCCCCAAGACTATCTGCCAAAAAGAAGTTCTAAACCGTTCTTAAAAAATATGCTTCAGCGTGAGGAAGTACTCTGCAAGGACTCTGGTCCCTGTTTTTTTTTTTTCGTCTTAGTGCACAAAACAACCAGCAGAGGGAGCTAAAAGACCAGCAGGGGAACCCTCAACAGGCCTGTCTTGAGGAGAAATATGCACACAGGGAAAAGGGGGGGGGGCAGCATAATGTCTTTATTCCCTCATCTCTCATGTGGTGACAGGCAGAACTTTCGGGTTGCCATGGAGAGAGAGCTGAAACGGGGACATAATTAACAGAGCCACAGAACTTGGTTCAATGACACATCACGAAGCTCCAAATGGCTGCATGTGCACCGCGTGTAGACATGACAAATGCTCCAAGTCACGCCACGGGCTGGATGTCACGGTGCAGCGCTGCGGCCCCCGTTACCGCGGGGGGGGGGCGGCTAACGAGCATGTGATCTGGGCCCCTGTGCAGGCGCCCGGAGATGCGATGACTGACCTCCTCGTCAAGAGACACAAACCGTGTGGACACACACACGCTGCAGACTCTCCAGCTCATTGCCCCCCCCCCCCCCCCCCCCGCCGCTGTACTTTAGCTTCTCTCTCTCTCTGTTGGCTGCCTTGGAGGAGCCTTCTGTTGCAGGTTAGGGCCTTTCTGCTGTGGGGACAACAGAGTAGCTGAGCACGGGGGGGGGGGGGGAAGTCATCCCACCACCTGTAGCACCTAAGCACAATCCGCTTCACTCTCCTGAATAACACCAGAGCCCCCAGTGGGGGGGGGGGGGGGGGTTGTGAATGCTAAAGTTGCAAAGGAGTCGCAGAAGCAGAGCAGCCTTTCAGCCTCTGAATGTAGGCCTTTAAAGCACGGCTTCTTCCATTAAAATAACAGAGAAAAAAAAAAGGAAAAAAGAAGAGGTTATTCTAGCGTTTCAATTAGCCTGATTAAAGAGAGGGCAGCGGGCGACTCGGAAGAATGGCGAGCACTACGGCACAGTCTGCGAGTGAGAGAGACTCTCGCAGGGCTTCGGCTTGAACACCGCAGCAGCAGTCAGAGATGGATGAGGAATTAACCATTTGCGTCCTCCCCTTTCAACGGGCCTGAAGCGGAGAAAACACAATCTGGTCAGCGCGCTGGCCCGCCAGAGAAGACGCCGTGCCTCCAATTTCGTCTTTCGTCAACCATTCATACAGCTGGTTTCTGTGGTCTGGGACCAGTGGGACACTTGTTTTATCCTACGCGGGTGAAGGGATGCTGGCAGTGAACGAGTTAAGCGTACGTTCAGCATCCACTCTGACAGCGAGAGCCAGATGGTCATGTAGAGCACTTGCATTGAGATGGGCCTACACAGCTCCCCCTGCTGGAACACACACACACACACACCCCTCAGCACCCACGAACACTCATTTGCATGCAAACACACACACACACACACACACACACACACACACACACACATGAACATCAGATAACGGCGGCTGTGATTCCCAGGTCGTTTACCCGTCTATCTCCCCTCCCCTTTGCATCGCTTCCTCGCTCCTCCTCTTTCCATTTCCCCCGGTCTCAGTCTGATGGTCAGAGTTAATTGGCTGCTGTCTAATTGCTGCTCATTAGCCTGAGTAAACCAAACATGTGAGACGCAGCAAACGAAACCGTCCTCCGGCTCTCCCTCAGCTCTGCGCTGCTGTTGCATCCCCCCCCCCCCCCCCCCCGCCCCCCTCCCACCCCCCCTTTTCCCAGACCCCGTGCCTCTGTTTGTCCCGTATTCTTTTCACTTTGTTGCTTCCAGTCTGAACTGGAAAACATTTCAAAGGCGTGTGAAATGAGTTCAAGGACAAATCAGAGTGCTGTGTGATCACTGCCTGCAGGAACCTTCAAAACCAACCAACACCCACCTGGGGAGACACGCTGGGAAAAGGCTCCTCACCCACACTGGTTGTCATTCGGCACGTTCCCTGTATTTGGGCATGTCCGCTCCCATAAGCCAACCCTCCTCAACTCCTCTCCCTATTTAATCTTAGAAAGAAAAAAAAAAAAAAGAAATGCGGGGGGGGGGGTTTAATTCCTTTCAGAAGGCAAAGTGTTTTTCTGGCACAGCGGCCGAATCCATACACAAGGAGTGCATCAAGCCCTTAAAGTGGACATCTCAACGAGGCGGAGCAGTCTGGTCGCAGCGACGTGAAATATAGACCAGGGTGCGTTTCTGTATAACGAGACACAAAAGAACAGGAACCGGTCCAGGGCCGCTGCTGCTGTCCTCGGGGGGGGGGGGGTGGGGGGGCAGCGGTGAAGAAACACACCACATGAGGAGAATCAGACGCTGCTCGTTAATGCACTCACTTACACAGACACGCACAATGACACACACACACACACACACTCACACTCACTTCCAAACTAAATGCCAAGAAAAAGATTTACTACTCAAAAACAGGCCCCAAATGATTAGATTGGCTCCTGTGGCACGCAGAGGCCGAATGTGACGAGACATCACTTACGTTCGGGATACATCGTGAGAAAGTATGGAACAGGAAAAGATAAATAAAGAAAGGCCGAAAAAACTTTAACAACCCCCAGCAGACTCTGTGAGTCAGACCCCCCCCCCCCCCCCTCTCCCCCCCCCTTCTTCAGACTGACATTTGCAGTCCCCAATTATTCATAACTCTCATTCACCGACGTATATATATCACCCAGCACGACGATCATTTAGGGATCTCTAGCCACTCGCTTTGATGGGTGCACTAAACTAATGAATTACATCAAGGACAAGAGCACCTTCTGTTAAGTTCAGTGAACAAATGCATTCAGTTCAAGTAACTGGAGTCGGCCAGTCCAGTGTAAACATGTGACAGTTTGAAAGGTGTCTGCTTGCACTAAAAGAGACGGACCATTACACTTATATTCATCGTTCAAATGCATGTTAAAGCACCCTCGAACAGGCCCAAAAACAACTGTCTGCGGCGATGCATTTTTCACTTGTTTCCTTTATCCCCCCCAAAGCGGCAAAACAGATCTGTTAGTTTGCAGATGAAATGCCAGAAAAAAAGGGCAAATCGTGAGTCATGGATACCCTCTTGATTCATTTGGAGTGTGTTTTTGGTCGTTGCCTCATGTACCAGCAGTCCTGTGTTTCATTGTTCACTAACGACAACGATCCAACACACCGAGGTGCCGAGCAGCAGTAAGACTCTGAGGTTCCTGACCGCAACACATCCGGCACACTGGGCCTGTCCAAACTGCCTCAGGCTAAGGGCAAGGAGCCTGGAACCCCCCCACCCTACCCCCCCACCCCCTGACCTCGCTGAGTTGCTGGAGGGGTTTTCTGCCAGATGTGCTGACTGCGCTGGCTGAGGGGATGTTACAGAGTCTTCCTCCGCTGACGGTGGCGATCACTTCAAAAGTATATTTTGGTGAAAGGAGCGAATGAGAACTCAGACAGTAATGAGGAAAAAGAAGAATGAGAGACAGCGAGAGGCAGAAGAGAAAGATGGAGGTGGGCGATTGGTCCTGTGACAGAGTTGTCATGGTAACAAGTCATCATGATGAGGCTGAAAATGATCAGAGAAGACTTTTGGAAAGAAAAAGCAAATATTTAAACAAGATATATAATTGGATAAGACAGGGCAATGGAGGACAGAATTGCACCAGAGTTGACGACGACGTGTGATGGAAACTAATTTAAAAGTTAAGTTCCACAGTGAAGTTTTAAAATTTAATTTAAAGCTGAAGTACAGCAAATCACCTCTCGTGGGAAACATTGTTTCATTAAATAATCAACAGTCTCATTTATTAAGTGCGCTGCTTTTTGTGCTTTAATCAGTAGATTCAGCCGAAATATTTAGACTCAGAGATAAAGTGTGAGCAGAATTCCTTTATGTTGATTCTGCGCTGGTCTTCAAGGTCTCTGCCCATGCAGTCCATGCTGCAGCCACACAGTTGATTTATATGATGCTAATAGCACTGCGCCAGGCTCTTTCATATTTCTTTTCATGAAATAGGATGACCCTGTGAAGAGAGGCATGATACGTTGCCTTCACACACTTTAGTTTGACATACATAATTCATTATTTTCTCCTCATTTCTCCTCAGAACTTTAATAGAGGAAAAGGCCATTCAGAATGTACCAATGTACCAGGGACAGGGAGTTATATTTTAAAGATTGTCTTTATTTCTTCAGACCTGAAGGTGCATTTATGTTGGTCTATTACGGAAATATCTAACTCATTCTCAGTGATGCATTTATTTTTTTTATTAACTATTAGGGGAGATGCACTAACTCTATGTCATGGAAGGCATACGCAAAATTACACAATCCTGAAAAATTCCAAAACAACACGCACCCTGGACATCAAATTAACGAGATTTGTCATTTTAGATTTGTAATAACCAACCTCCTTTACGTCCGTCAATCCCTTGTGGAGACGATTTCCCAAAAAGCCACAACTGCGACACGGTGAGGTAACTAATCCGGCCTCCATCGCCCATCGTCCGTTTTGTGTGGTTCTAATAACAACAGCGATTGCTGAGAGAGTAAAAGCCGGTGAGCCGTGGGCAACTATTAACGTCCGTCCCCACTGGCAGGACGAGACAGAGAAGACATACAGGGACACTGCTTTCTAAGGGATGTCTTTGTCTTTCCTTCCCTTCTCATCTTTTGGCGGAAGACCAGGCTGTGTTGCAAACCTTTTTATTTTTAACTTTTAGTGCGTATTGCAGCGGCAGCATGCTGTTGCGTGCAGTATGCAAATCATTGTGACACTTTATCACGTCACAACACTGTGTTTATAACATTGTGCTCTGAGCTGACTTCTGTCACTCAGGTTTCTCTTGTCTGTGCTCTGTGGGCGGCTCGATCGATGTGACTCCTCGGTTATTTTCTGGTGCAAAACAGAATGTGAAAACCAGCTCCTTTGAGATTGCAACAGGTGATCTTTGCCTGCAACCTACAACCGAGCTGCAAGCATTGTCATTATGGGTTATACTTTTAGAAACTAGGGCGACCAATCAGAGATGAATCCCAGCAGAAAAGCCGGCCTCCTGTGTTCTGGTCTGATGCGTCTGTTGATCCAGAGGAGGAGGATGGGGACACGAGAGAGGTCCTCCAGCAGTGAGACCTGCTCTCATCGGACCCTGCTGTGCTTCAGGAGCCCGGCTCGAGGTCCTTGTGGATGTTGATGCTCCTTAAGGTGCAACAAACCATTCAATGTCACATTTAATCCCAACGCGCCAAACCTCCGTTTAGCGCCGAAAATGTTACGTTGTCCACGTGACGCATTGGAGGAAAAGCTGGCCTCCTTTGCTTTCCGTCTTTCTCCCAACGTTCGACACTAACAAACACTTTTGATTTGTTTTGCCTTGTGAAAATGAACACCATGGTCTTTGTGACTCTAAATCTGTGTGTGTGTGTGTGTGTGTGTGTGTGTGTGTGTGTGGGTTCTTTCCCCCTGCGGCGTCTCTCGGTCTACTTTCTTTAAAATGTCTCAACATGTGACGTGTTTAGATGGCCTGCAGCCGCTGAAAGAGCCGCACAGCATCAGCGCAGCGGGTTTTTTGTGGTGCACAATCCGCCCGATGCACGTGGAGGGATCAATGTGCCGTCGGCCCGGGCCTCGAAATCATCTCGATCCCCTTTTGTTTATCTTTGTCCTTCCCTCCGCTCCCCCCCCCCCCCCCTCTGCATCCTGATTCCCTCTCTACAAGTCCCTGTCCTCTTCGGTTATGTGCCTCAGCTTCCCCCCCCGTGCTCCGCGGTGACAGTTAGCAGAGGTCACTGTTTACTCTCATTTATCAGTCAATCATCGGCGGGGCCGCGGGGTTCCAAACATGTTTTTTTTTTTTTTTTCCCACCCTCCGTCCTTCTTTCTACCAGAACGATGAGGAAGACAATGGCAAATAATTACGACGTGTTAAGTCGAAATGATAATTTCTGACATCTGTCTCGCAGAAATTGGGCGACTGACAAGATGTCATTTTTTTTTGGTCAAATCATCAGCAATGCTGTTGGAAATGAATGATTATGTGGCAGGATAATAAGGGACTCTCTGTATATTTCTCATATGTATTTATAGATATTTGTTGGATACAGCGACATTAGTCTCTCTTAATGAGGCATTTTTTGGATGAGGATTATAAATGTTTTTCTAAACCTCTTTCTTGATCTTTGCTCCTCTTTATCATAATAAAAAGCACAAGATCAAATTGGGGTTCACTTAAGCTGAGGTAATTGAAGTGCCCCTCCATTATCATTTGCCACTCTAATGCCTGTAATTTGCATTTTTATGAATGAATGGTACTGAGTATTATAATATTTGATTTGCCAGATGCTCTGTTGCAGAGTTTAGGATGGGACCTGGATGTCCTCCGTGCCATTAGGTGTCGTTTGGCACAGACTGTGAGAGTGATTCAATCGTCACTGTGCTGTCTTCAAATATGAAGGTGCCATGACTTGCAGTAGACTTTCTTTTTTGACAAAAAGTGATGAATTCTCAAGCTTCCCGTTTAGCAGCCACAAACTATTTCTTGCTGTGCAGGTGAACATCAGAACGTGCAGAAGTTGGGGATAAAAAAAAATGAGGAAATGCCACCAGTCGTTGACGATAGTGAAAAACTCACAACGCTGGAGAACAAGAGTCAAAAGCACAGACGTTTTAACCGTTTTTATTTATGATGGAAGCGAACCCATGTGCAATGAAAAGGGAGCAATTACCTGCCTTACAGGTTGGGGTTGTAACTTTCTCACACCTGTTTTCAGTTAGTTTTCCCCCGAAGGATCATGAACAGACCTTCCAGCTGGTTCGGGGGCCTTCAATCCAAAGGGTGACGACGGCTGGAGAAGCAACGTTCCCATCAGACAGGAGGTTGGGGTGGACGCACACTGCTGTCTATGTCAAAAAGTCAGACTCATTTCCAGTCAGGCCACGTAGCTTTGTTGCTTGCCGAGCTGCTATGTTTGCAGAATTGGAAGAGACGACGTGTCCGACTAATTATCTTGTCTTATGTTTTATGGATGTGAATCCGTAATCATTGAATTACAGTTTTCTTCATTTTATTGGGCTTCTCCCCTTCGGGGACAAGAAGGGTCCTCATTATCGTGCTGTTTCCATAAGAAATTATGCTGTCGGAATATTATAATCTAATATAAAATATATAAAATGTTTCATTCTAACTACCCCACGGACTGTGTACACCTCAGCTGCTCTTTGATGTTTCCAAGGCGCGTGCACACACACACACACACACACACACACAATCAGGCTAAGAGTTATGTCCTTTTTTTTGGCTCAGAGCCGAACACTGGCCCTCTATTCCATCTCTGCTCTCCACCGCCTGACATCCAAGCAGCACCTCCGCCCCCCCCCCCACCGCCTCTCATCCCAGGGATGGGTTCATAGAAAGGAGTACCACCAGCACGCTCCCAGTGGCATATGCAGGAGTATTATGATCTAATCACAGCGCTAATACTAAAGACCCCTGGGCCCATCCATGTGCCCTCCAGGCTGAAAGTGGCCAAAGCCATTCCCAGAGCCCCCCCCCCCCCCCATAACCCCTCCCCCCAATACACACACACACACACCATCTCTCCCCATGACTTTCTAGCAACACGCCCCACATACATCAGTGTGTCTTTAGCTCTGGCCGCTGTATACAGGCAGTGCGAGGACAGAGTATTAGTATTCAGAGCACAGGGGAAAGGGAGAGAGAGAGAGAGAGAGGGGGGGGGGGTCGTGAAATAGAGAGAAGGAAAAGGCTCAAGGAGGGTTGGGGTGGGTGGGTGGCGGGGGGAGGGGGGGGGGAGCTATAACAGAAGAACACAGGAAACGGGCAGGAAGAGACATCGAATCGCTCGCTCCTCTCTTCCACCGTGCCATCCCGGTCGCGGGGGCTTCTTTTTTTTTTTTTTTTTTTCTGGGCTCCGTGCGTCTCCCGGAGAAGAGAGAGGAGGGGGCGGCACGGCCAAACAGGGCGGAATGCCCCTTTACAAGCGACGCATCTTGACCAAAACAGCGGAGAGGGGCTCGTAAATCCCACGTTGGTACCCGAGAGACACAGCGGTTTCTGCGCCGCCAAGGTAGGACCATTTTCCCTTTGTCACCCCCGGAACCAGCCCGGCTCCGGCTCTGTGATGTCTACGGAATGTACGTTCCTTGCATCATGGTCCGCTTTGATCCAGCACCCCGCACTGAATATGCCCTACATCTAGCAGCATGTGTCTGTTTGCCATAAATATTGAATGCATGTTATTTGTGCATCAGCCAAGCTCTTCATTATTGCATTCTGCATTGGCAGGTATATTATATATAAATATAAATAAATATATGTATATTGGGTTGAGATAATTTGACAGTCATTGGCCTGTGCAGCATATCACAGTATCAATGACAGCTTTCCTCACAGATCAAGATGATTTAACTTTGGATATAAGACGAACAGACATCGGGGCGCGCGCACGAGCACGCAGAAAAACACACCGAAGACAGGTTGATGTGCGTAAGACGCGCGTAATTCAACCCACCGCCCCACCCACAACCCCGCCACCAAAGGCACAGTTGCTCACACCACAGAGGATCATATTCATGCAAATGGTAGAAAAAAGACTAAAAAAAAAACCCCACTGAGACACACACTGAGTCACTGACTCACCGACTCGGTTGGTAAGAAATAAAGTGAGGACGGCCTGCTCTGTGTGTGTGTGTGTGTGTGTGCGTGTGTGATTACGCCCCCTATATGTGAATCGGTCCCTCTGCAGCTCCACTGGCAGTGCAAGAGACAGGAAGAGCAGGACCAGTATCCCAGGGTTCTTGGCCGGTGGCTTGCTCTCTATTTCCTGTCCCATGCTATTTACTACTCAGACACTTGCAGCTCCAATACGCCCTGAGCGCCAGAAAAGTGGCAACAGCGAACCTCTGATGCGTGTGAACGTGGGACAGGATCAGATGTGGATGTTTTTTTTTGTGTTTTTTTTTTAGATGTACAGTCTTAAGCAGATATTAAGGCCTCTCTCCCACCTCGTGTTACTCATTTGCTGAAAGGGTGTCCAGGAGCTATTATAAGGAACAACATCAAAGCGGAGGCCTCGGCAAAGCTAATCCCCCTTACTGTATAGACATGAATGTCCTCTTGTCCTTATACGGCGGCGTCTCTGCACCAGCAAAACCCAGCGGCGCTACACTGGAGTAACCCTAAAAGAGGTGTTGTGTCGGTTCACCCCTGTGCATCGGCAGAGAGGAGCGATGATAGCGTCGTCTCAGACAGACACCGCCGTGGCCCTCGGAGAGGCAGCGGTGCGAGACCAAAAGGAGGATGTTCTAGCATTTCTTCTTTTGGGTGGAGAGAGGTCACGACCTCTGCGAATCCGAGATGGTGCCGACAGACCACGGGTGATCTGAGGGTGCACGCGGATTGATTTGAGATGTTAACCAACATGATTCGTGGCCCAGCAGGGTACGGCGGAGCAGGCGGCATCAAAGTCTGAAGCCGAGAGGAGTCTGTGGAGCATAACAGGCTGGAGAATGAAAAAATAGTGCAGACACGCAGGCAAGTAACAATACATTAAAACAAAAAGATACCGATAACAAAAGCATCGAGGGCAAGGAGGAGAGTTTCAATGAGAGATGATTTCTGGGTAAAAGCCACAGACAGAGAGCAGGGCGGCAGATTGGACGACATGAAAGCAAGTCCAATGAGATCCAACTGAAACATCCCATTAGGCATAACCGACGGATTAGTCTCTTTTGTCAACACAACCATTGTGTCCACATACAAAAACACCTCTGACTGCTCTCAGCTCCATTTTGCAATTACGAAGGTGTTTCTCCCGCCGGAAAATAATAAAAATGTAAAACGATAATTTTTATTAGCGAGAGATGGTGAGAGTGAAAGAGACTTTTATTAAACGAATACCGATATGATCTTAAACCTGCGTGATTGTAAGGTGAAGTCTAAAATTGAATTTTGGGGCAATCTCCAGGTTCTGCTAGTGTCCTACTGCTAAGACGAATGATATTAAGCTGCCTCTAAACTGGAAAAGCTTAAACCACAGCATAGTCCTATTTCACATATTTGATTCAAATGAAAATACACACAGATGTTGACTTGAAAATAAAATCCTGAAGGATGGAAAGGGGTTTGCAATAGATGGCAGGTTTATAGCGAGCATCTGAATGACTTCTGCTTCTTCTCATTCAGGAGACAGCAGTGTTCCATTTTGCCTTATCACCTTAATTCCCGAACCCGGCTGAGGTGTTTGATTCATCCCTCAGAGACAGATCGCACGCAACGATTTCCGTTGATCCGTGTCCCCAAAGCCCCCTGCGCTTTATCGAATTCACTTTTTTTTCCCATCTCAAGGATTTTTTGTTGTTGTTGTCGTCGTTGTTTGCTTGTGTTTCTTTTTAATTTACCTAGAAGAAAATAAATGGCATCCTTGCGTGAGGAGTGAGGAGCGAAAAAAAGAAAAGAAATCCAACACGACTCACGAATAAAAAACCGAGTGGATAAGACGTGAGGTTAATATTCACGGTGTGAATGCTAGCAACAGGAAGTGGTAAAACCGCGTGAACTCTATCCTCACATTCGGGACGTGCTTCCACACCCTATTTCTGTGCTGCTGAATCTGTCTTCCTCTGCTGCCTGTAAACCTGACGGTCTCCCCATCCAGCGCAGATACAACAACGATCCCTTCACTGTGAGAGGACACAAATACAAATGGCTGCTTGGCGCCTGTAAGCCAGACGGAGGATGCCGGACCGCTAAAAAAATGAAACGTTTAGCCGACGCTCTTATCTTTGGTGATTAACAGCATGGGCTGTCGACCGGGGGCTGAGCGGCTATCTCAAGGACACCTGTGTCGGGTCGAGCTCTACAGCCTCTGAATCACTCTTGAACTTCTGATTTATATCCGTTGGCCCTGACGGGGCGTTTGCTCCCTCACTCCGGTTCCAACCCCCCCCCCCACACCCCCACTTTCCCTCCTCGAGATCTATCATGTGATCTAACAGGCTGCCGTATCCCACCATCGAGCGCTGACCGCCTTCCCTTCGGGTTGCGCGATCCGACATTATCTCTGCGTGTACTGATTGTCCTTCCACTGCGGTGCGATTGGGCCGTGACCTTGTCTCCTCCCGTCCGGGTATTGATCCCGGGGGGGGGGGTCCATGTGCGTTGCTGGGCCTGGCGCCTGTGCGAATGTTTTGCCCGTTTCGTAGATCCCTGTGAACCCCCGAAAACCAACCCTTGGCCATTGTTGCTGTGTCACCCCTCCTATGTGTCCTTCTGCCCTTCCCTGCGCCTGTTTCCCCCCCCCCCCCCCCCCCCCCACTCCCTCGTTATCTGTCTCGCCTCCAATTTAACGCCGGCCTCTCTCGCATCCCTCCCTCTCCGACCTCCCGCTTCCTCCGCCTTGCTACGCGATTGTTCTCTCTCCGCTTGTGTCCGTCTCCTACGTTTCTTCCTCTTCCCCCCGCCCCCCCCCCCCCCTCCCTCCCTCCTGATGCTCTCTCGCTGGCGTTCCTGGCGGCCGGTTTTTGTGCCAGAGAGACCCATTCCTCAGATTGAGACGTGCTGGGTTTTCAAAGCCAATCAGGCCGATTCGCCATGGCGCAGTGGTTGAGGGGCGAGCCGGTGCAGGATGTCAGGTCCAGATGGCTTTTGGATTTGCTGATTTCTGGTTCATTTCTGAAAATAGGCCCGGGGGGCGATGGACAGATACGTGCACTCTCGTAGTTTTTTTTTTAGACTGACACACTGTCCTGCAGTGACAATCAACCCGTCAAGCTCAGGACAAAAAAAAAAAGAAGAAGAGAAAGCTCTAAAGGGAGTGGAGGCATTTCCTGTTTCAGGGGGGGGGGGATTACGTCTTCTCCTAATGATTGACTGATTGATTGGCGGGAGAAAGACGGGCACACGAGAAGCGCTTCGCTACGGAGACGCTACTCAATGCACAAAGATTGACGCTGACGTCTCACAGACCCGACACGCATCAAATGATCAATAGTCCTTCCGCCATCTGACAAGCACCTCCCTTGAGAAGCCGCTCCACTGCTTCACAAGGACAAAACAGCTGGCTGGAAGAGTTAGCTCGTCCTCTCCCCATGAACAGTGGTCCAGATTCTAAATATCGAGTATCCGGGGATTGGCGACAAATCCGTACTATTAGGCACAACTTTGCACACACTGTCCTCAGTCTGGGTCCCCGGGAGAAGCTGCAGTTTTGGGTAATGACCTGCTTCTATTGAGACAGAATGAGTTCAAAAAAAAAAAAAAAAGACAATGTGGTAAGAGAGAGTCGGACTTAAGAGAGTCTGACTGCATCTAACCACAGCTCCATCTCATGGGGAGTTTGTAGTCTCCTAAACTGTGAGGCGCTTTGCATTCGTCTCCATCTTGTTGTGTCTGGCCACCCCATTGGCTGATTGATTCTATCTGTGTTTCAGGGGATGTTGGAGACGTTCAAAAGGGTCGACAGTGGATTCGAATGTGACACCGATGTATCGGAGGGACCGGGGAAACGAATGTGTTTGACCGACTCCGGCTGCAACCTCTGGGAAATAACCACCTATTTGTCCACGATTGAAAAAAGAACATTTTACACTTAAAGCTTCTCTGCTCGCAAATTCAACATGGCCTTCGAAGTCAAGAGACAAATCCAGTAAAGGTAAGATACGCAAGAACATTGCACGTCCTCTGAATGTATTTTCAAAAATTGCTGGGTTTTTTGGTCACTGACCTCTAATAAAAAACGTGGAGACCACTGTAAGAAAAATACATTTCACACACAGATTATATAAAATAAACGAATATAGCAAAGAAAAATTCAAGACAAAAGATCTAAAACGTTACATTTGAATATAAAAGAGGAACCGGTACTCGTTCTACTTCATTCTCACCCAGTGTTTGTAGTTCCTTCCCGTATTTGTGTTTTAGCGACTCCACACAAGACAGCTTATAATTATCCAAATTACTCTATAATTACAGTAAAGAGTGTTTTGCTTTGAAAAACTAGGGGAAGTTTCAGCGTTATTGACATATTGGTCAGTTTTAGACACCAAAATGATCATGTATTCCCGAGATGTCATTGACAGTTCAGCTCCTTTCAATTACTGTAAGTATGCACCACGTTGAGTGAGTAAGCGTATGGAATTATTCAAGCGGGAGAAAATTACAATTAGACTTTAACTATATAGCGTGTCCATGTATGCACAATGTCCACAAGGCACACAATATTAATACTGGATATTTACCTCCTTTTCTTCCCAAAGTTGGTGACCTTTAATACTTCATTATAACCTTAAGGCAAGGCTCATCTGCTAACTGGTGTTATGGTGAGTTTATGTGCCCAGAGGCCTTCTGTAGCCTTCCCTTTACAATGGAGGTAAATGAAAACTAATGAGGCCCCTCAAATCATTGAAAATGTGATCTTTAAAAAATGCAGCAGCAATGAGCCCCTGTAAATTAGCATAAACCACCCATTCTACAAAACATCTGCAAATGTACCAATAGTTATGTTGGCAGGTACAGTATGTAAACCTTTGGCCAGAACAAAATAAACCCTAACCAACAACAAGGCTTTTTTCTATCAGCAAAGAGTCTAATAGCTCTGTAGCTAAAACACATAAGTCATGTGTGGATAGTGACGTTGCGTTTTTCATGACCTTTTGAAAAAAAAAGCGTTGCCAATCCCAACCCAATTCTGTCAGGCTTAATCACTTAGTTCTCCTGGCAACGAGATCGAGTTCTCTCACTTCTCACACAACGCCAGTTGTTGCCAGTAACGCTCTCATGGTGCGTACGCTTAAGTGACATTACGAAGCAGTGGAGCCAATGGTCCATCGGACACACACACACACACACACACACACACACACACACACACGCACGCACGGTTTTTGGCGTCAGTGCTCTCACTTAATCGGCAAGGTGACCCAACCTGCCAGAGAGCGGACTTGATTTGCACCCTCTTCCTGTCCTCACGCTCCCTCTGTCCACTTGTCTCCCTTCGTCTCCCTCAGGGGAAGCGAGCGGGGTGGGTGCCGCAACAGCCACGCACGGGCCCAACAACCTGCTCCGCGTGATCCAGACCAAGACCCCTGCCCCCATCCTCCTTTTTCTGAATTCACACCTTGCGAAAGGTGGAACAAGCAGAAACCCCACCCACCTCAGCGCCGTCCGATAGGCGAGGGGGCGGCGAGGGCGGCGAGGGCGGCGAGGGCTGCGCTGTCATTGGCTGGCTGCTGGTGAGAGTGCGATGCGGA
Source organism: Pungitius pungitius (assembly GCF_949316345.1). Classification (NCBI taxonomy): domain Eukaryota; kingdom Metazoa; phylum Chordata; class Actinopteri; order Perciformes; family Gasterosteidae; genus Pungitius; species Pungitius pungitius. The sequence continues at coordinate 3,748,954 of NC_084911.1, read as the reverse complement.
TTGGAGCATGTCGGGGGACTGGGATGAAGACCTGTGTAAGAAGGCGCTGGTGCTGGTGGAGGAGCTGTGTTTCAACTCGCCGAGGGGCTACAGGCATAGTGAACTGTGCCAGGAGTTCAACTACCTGCGGAGAGGTCGCATGGGACAGCTGGACACAGGTACCCGACACACCGGGGGCTAATCGCCCATCTCTTTTTAGGCTTTCATGCTTTCATGCTAACCATCATTCCCCAATCTGTACATGCTCTCCATCACAAACCCCTTGAAAAGCCCTTATTTATATCATTAGATGCTAATAGTTAGTAGAATACGCCACTGCTTCTGCCTTTCTGCTTTTTCATCATTCAATAACGTTCAGGTCACTATACCCAGACCACATATTCTACTTCAAGAAGGAGCAAACTGTGAACTTAATAGACACCTTTCAAGCCTGCAGGGGGGTCTTTGACACTTAAAAGATTTGGGGAATTGCTTTGAGCAACTGATCCCCCCCCCCCCCCCACTCAAAAGGAATTCTATTAATATGAGCTCCAGAGAAGATTTTTATTATCTCATTTTGCACCAAAGAACAAAAAGATACTCAATTTTAATTGTTTTATGCGTTATTTAAACCGTAACATCCAGATAGCGTATTATCTTTCAAAATCTTGAGCTGGTATTTTTTTTTCTCGTTATCGCCTCAGCAACATACAGTTTGTTTTTTTCGATTTTACGGTCCAAGAATTTCCTTTTCACCAAACCCGAGCGGGCGCATCATGTGCAGCGGAGTGCAGTGTCTGCAGAGAGCCGCGCGCGGGTCCTCGGTGGAGCCATCGGGAGGTGCGACGCGCTGTTACGCAGATTAGCGTTGGCTCATTGTAGATTAACCAGGATCGGCTGCATGTTCCCTCTGGAGACTTGGACGGCTCTGTGAAGAAATGTCACACCGACGGTTTTTTTTTTTAGGCTTTGCCGCCCCCCCCCCCCCTCCCGTTCGCTTACCAGCTGTGATTTTTTACGTTGTTTGCTGACGGAAGTCTCCGAAACCCTCGGAGGGCGGCGACGGCCCGAAGGCTGTCAGCGAGTGGCTTGTGTAAGCAGCAGAGGCGTGTTTGATGTGGAGCGATGGGCGACTCCCGGTGGGCTTGCATCAGTCCCTGATTGACAGGAAAGGGGGGCGGCGCCTCTTCAACGGTGCACTTCAGAGGCCTTCAGAGTGCCGATGGATCTTTTGGCAGGAGCAGTGCTCGTGAAGGTAGAGCGACTGCCCAGAGAGAAAGACGAATGGAGGAGTGTGGTTTGGCCCAGACGGTGCAGGTTGGATCACAGCTGTGTTTTATCACCCCCCCCCCCCCCCCATCTGCCAACCACACAAACTCCTTTTTTGGACTCGTTGCTTTGTGTTTCCCCATCCAGAACCGGATCAATACCTTACCTTTCTCATCCTTAAACCGCTCCCCTCTTTTAAGGTTTTGCTCAAAATCCTTGTCATGTGGTTTCTTCCCAGGCCCTCTGCTTCCCTTTACCACTGCCTCTGGGGTTCCTTCTCTTGCACACATGGATTGGTAGTTGCATCGACACTATCAAGCCTCCTCCCCCTCCCCCCCCGACCTCCTCTGAGGAAACAAAAGACGGGGAATGAACCCAGTCAGCTTATATGTCTGTTTTACATGTGAACCAATCTGTTTTCAGCCCTCTCCCTGTCTTTCTGTGGTTTGGATCGTTTTTCATTTCGCTCCCTTCTCCTTTATCACCTCGGCCCCTTTTTCCACTTCATCCCTTCGCCTTGGTTCCTCTCCTCCTGCTCCATCGCTTTAAGCTCCCGATCTTCATCTTCGTGTTCTGTCTCCTCCTTTTTTCCTCGTCGTCCCAGCCCTTGTTCCTCACTACCTCCCCGTCTTGTTCAGCACCTCGAAAAGATATATGTCCCCCCCCCCCCCCCCCCTCTCCCCTCCCACGGCTCAGCGCCCCCCCCCCCCCCCCAATCATATCTTCGTCCTGATTAATGACATACACAGACTGATGAATAATTCACCAAAGACGGAGCAGGGAGGAAGGAGCAGGGAAGAGGTGGGGGAGGGGGGGGTGGGGGGGGGAGGAGGGTGAGGAGAAGGTGACGAACAGAGAGACAGTCGCTGAGGAGAAAGCGTGCAAAAGGCAGCCAGCAGCGGGGAAAAGAAATGACAGCCAGGAATGAGGAGTATTTTGATTGGATTATACAGAGGAGCGAGTGAAAGAAAAAAAGAATTCTGAGGAGCGGATCTCGTGTTTCACCCATTTGCGCTGCGCCTGTCTGTCAGTCTGTTAAGGAGACAACATTTAACAGTGTTGATTGCACCGCGGTAATGATCGGCCGCCAGCAGAGGGGGAGGGGGGATGGGGGGGTGGGGTAGGGGGGCATTGTTAATTGTCGGCTCTCATCCGGACGGAGCTCAGGACGGGGCGAGATGGCGAGGGGGAAATCTGCACACTGTATCATAAATAGTCCTCACGGTCTACTTACAATCTATGAATAATCATCTTCAGGGATGTGTGCTCTGATTGGTCCTTCTGTCAAGAAGTCTCCACACCCATGAAATGCTATTTATAAAATCCCTCAGAGGAACTGTTATTGGGCATTTTCAAATGTATTTTCATAAATGTATTTAATAAATCCACGAAAACCCCTAACATTGTCTCTGACATGTGCAGTTGTGCGTTTACAAACCATAAAGGAAACTCTTTGCGTTGTGATTTCTGCTCACAAAGAGACTACTGCTGGAACTGTCCAGCTGTCTGGTGCTGAAATTGCGCTTTTCTGATATTCTGTGCACTTTTTCAGTCGGATGAGTCATACCCCACCCTACCCACACACATTCTCTACAGCCCCATATAACCCCCCCCCCCCCCTCCAAACCTCCAATCCCATCCTCCCTATAAAAACATTCCTCCAGTGATCACAGATTAAAAGAGCTAATAACCACAAAGAAATGCAGGATGACATTCCAGCCACTACGTCACGTTTCCACCCATTTTAAGGAGAGTTTAAATGCATCAGCTTAATGGCTGGTTCCTTCTCCTTCACTGTGATTGTTTTATCTGTTGTGTTGATTATTGTGTGTGTGGATTGTTGTTGGCTTGCTGTAGATTTGTTCAACATACCCCTTTATCGACGATGCAAGACCCCGACTTGCTTCACAGGCACTTTCCCGTTTTTTGTAGTATCTGCATTTCCTTTTCTTTGTGCTAATTTACATCCTATTCTGCCTAAATCTGGCATAGCGTGTGACTATGTGGCGAAATTTAAAACAGTCCTATGATGACATCCTTTCTGGCTCACTTCACTGCTATTGGTTTAATGACCAAGTTTTAAGAAAAGAGCCCTGTCCTGCTGTGGTTTGACCTCTGAAGAAAAAAAAGGCAAACTAAATGGGGGACGTTGTCTCAATATGAGGGATGTGAGACAAGGGATGCAAATGCGGTGGGACACCTGCTCTAGTACGAGGCTCAAAGCACCGGTGGGCCTCAGTACACCCTCGTTAAAATCACCAAATGGTTTCTTTCTGTGTGCACACACACTTTGTAATGATGAAGTTAATTAAGGCTTGTGTTTGTCTGTTGACTTGTGTTTTTCATCTCTTCTTTCTTCTTCCTTTTCTCGTCCCTCCCCCTCCACGGTTCCTCTGGTCCTCTTCAGAGATCTCCGTCAGTCTGCTGTCGGTCATTGTCACGTTCTGCGGCATTGTCCTCCTCTCCGTCTCCCTTTTCGTCTCCTGGAAGCTCTGCTGGCTGCCATGGAGGGACAAAGAGGGCGGCGGCCTGAGCCTGACGTCGGGGCTGCTGCCCGGAAGCGCCGGCGTGGGAAGCCTGGGGGGCACCGGGGGCTCGTCGCTCCTGCCGCCCCTGCTGCAGAGGAAGGAGGGACACTCCTCATCCTCGCTCTACCCCTCGCTGGGACAGCAGGGGCAGCACCATCCCCATTTCTCGGACCTGGTGGGGTTGGAGAGGGGGGAGGTCGGGGGTGTGGTCGGGGGGCCACAGGAGTCCCAGGAGCCGTCCTACCTGGACATGGACTCCTACCCCAACAACGCTGGTGAGGGAAGGAAATTAGACACCGAAGCATTGATCAATAACTTCTGATTTTAATGCACTCACATGATACTGAATATAACACTGAAACTTTACCTACACATGCTAAAAATAATCAGTCTGGGCTGCAGGAGAGTGATGAATACTGGCCGTTATGGTATAAATAGCTTTCCCTTCCATTGTGTGCTATTGTACAGGGATATTACTTCTTTCCTGTCACAGGCCTAATCTCTTATTGCACGCGCTTGTTCGCACAGGATTCTGTGACTTTAAGATGAAGTTTCAATTATATCCGTATTCAAAATAGCACACATATCTGTTAATTATCTATTGCTAATATGTTCACACACAGTTAGGTATTTGCTACATTTTGACATCTTATTTTTTCGAATATCACTCTTATACTCACTTCTCATTTAGCTCACTTAATATCGCTATTCTGAGTATCCAACATTCCGCAGCATTTTTCACTGTATGATGTTTTAATAACCCCACAGTTCCAATTTCATTAATTGTCAGCGGCAGACTTAACAGAAATACACAAAACGTATTGATCCACTCAGCGTTAAGAAATCTTTCCCAGAAAGTAAGTGGCTGGAATTGCCCCAGTAATCTCAATAGGAACCTAAATATGCCAAATTTAGGAAGAGAATGTATTGTCACGAATAAGTAAAATAGCTGTGTGTTTTTTACTGTGGGAGTCGGTGCAGGTAGTTGATCCACAGTCAGAGGTTTATGGTATTTCTTTGTGTGTGTTGTTTGCCTTTCATGCTGGCTCATTCGTTCTGCTATTCTAAACATGTCTACTTATTCCCTTCTGTTAATCACTGTACAATCAATGCGATACAATCAATACGATCAATGACGCTGACAGCCATCAAAGGCATTGAAAGGCATCGATCTAAGCCGTCGTGAAACGAGGCCGGCCACATAAACGCCAACAAAGGGAGACATGTTATTTATTGAGGTTTGTGTTGTCAGGAACCCTGAAGCTGTCTCAGACGTCTCCAGATGTCCCCAACTCAGAGGCCGGAGCCCAGCCCCATAAAGACCTGCCCAACGCTCACTCCCAGCAGCAGGTCACCTCCCGGTCAGTATCGAGCGGGTGTTATTGCTCGTATTAAAATATTAAAAGGACTGTGTGAGCACACAGATAACGGCCGTGCTGGTTGGACCATGTTGACTTTAATCTCGCTTGCCTTTAATGAAAAGGTCTCTACCTCATCTTGAACCTCCACATGTTCTTTCAACTGATGCTGCTATTTGTTGTCTATCCAAAGCGCGGCTGAATTTCATTTAATAAATCCAGGAGAGACCCAAGAGATTGTTTTTTTTCACTACAGAAGCGCCACAATAATGTGAACTTTTTTTCCCGGTGTTCCGCCCTCTCTTCACTTCACATTCACCGACTGAGCTCCAATGTGTCCGTTCAGGCCCAAGCCCATGACCCACCAGCTCTCCAGTCCAGACTTCCACGGCGAGGAGAAGGAGCAGGTGACCAGCATCGGGCAGATCAAACCGGAGCTCTACCGGCCCAAGGGCGACCAGGGCGAAGGCAAACAGGGCGACAACTGCGGCAAGATCAGCTTCCTCCTGCGCTACGCCTTCAAGTGAGTGCGAGGGCCTTTTGTCCTTTCAGGTGAATCACTGCGACTCGCGTACAGCCCCGGGCCCGAGGGGAAGCCAGGGGATGTTGTGTGAAGAGCAACGAAGTCCGCATTGGGAGGATGCTGGGATGGATGGAGGGGTCAATTAACACGGGACATTCAGGGAGGAAACAGCTTTTTTACGTACTTAAACCGACGCAATCAATGGAAGTGATACTTATTTTACAACCCCTTGATATTTTCTTAACCAAGAAGTTTTGTTGCACAGCAGGGGATTGCACATGGATTGCTAGTGCTGGTAGACATAAGTAGGGGACTACAGTAAACAAAAAGGAATAACTTTTCGTAAGCTGTCATGCAAATATGAGCATAGGTCGAAAGCAATCCGGTTATTTGAGTCTGGACATAAACGGCTCCAGGAATTAAATTAATAAATATATACATCAATTCTGCATTCTGGGGTGTGGACGTTGTTCAAGTGGACCCACATATACACACGTGGTGTGGACGTTGTTCAAGTGGACCCACATATACACACGTGGTGTAGACGTCGCGTAAGGGGACCCAAATATACACGCGTGGTGTGGACGTTGTTCAAGTGGACCCACATATACACGCGTGGTGTGGACGTTGTGTAAGTGGACCCACAAAAACACGCGTGGTGTGGACGTTGTTCAAGTGGACCCACATATACACGCGTGGTGTGGACGTTGTGTAAGTGGACCCACAAAAACACGCGTGGTGTGGACGTTGTTCAAGTGGACCCACATATACACGCGTGGTGTGGACGTTGTGTAAGTGGACCCACAAAAACACGCGTGGTGTGGACGTTGTGTAAGGGGACCCACATATACACGCGTGGTGTGGACGTTGTTCAAGTGGACCCACATATACACGCGTGGTGTGGACGTTGTGTAAGTGGACCCACAAAAACACGCGTGGTGTGGACGTTGTGTAAGGGGACCCACATATACACGCGTGGTGTGGACGTTGTGTAAGGGGACCCACATATACACGCGTGGTGTGGACGTTGTGTAAGTGGACCCACATATACACGCGTGGTGTGGACGTTGTGTAAGTGGACCCACATATACACGCGTGGTGTGGACGTTGTGTAAGGGGACCCACATATACACACGTGGTGTGGACGTTGTGTAAGTGGACCCACATATACACGCGTGGTGTTGACGTTGTGTAAGTGGACCCACATATACACGCGTGGTGTGGACGTTGTGTAAGTGGACCCACATATACACGCGTGGTGTGGACGTTGTGTAAGTGGACCCACATATACACGCGTGGTGTGGACGTTGTGTAAGTGGACCCACATATACACGCGTGGTGTGGACGTTGTGTAAGTGGACCCACATATACACGCGTGGTGTGGACGTTGTGTAAGTGGACCCACATATACACACGTGGTGTGGACGTTGTGTAAGTGGACCCACATATACACGCGGGGTGGGGACGTTGTGTAAGTGGACCCACATATACACGCGTGGTGTGGACGTTGTGTAAGTGGACCCACATATACACGCGTGGTGTGGACGTTGTGTAAGTGGACCCACATATACACGCGTGGTGTGGACGTTGTGTAAGTGGACCCACATATACACACGTGGTGTGGACGTTGTGTAAGTGGACCCACATATACACGCGGGGTGGGGACGTTGTGTAAGTGGACCCACATTTTTTCTACTGTGGGACTTAAAGCACGTCGCTGGGTAGCGGGAGATGTGTTGTATAGTGAGTCAGGGCGGTTGCGGGTTGTGCGCGTGCAGCTTTGCACGTCTGTCCGTCTGCGGCTCAGCTGGCAGCACCCCCCCCCCCTTCCATCTCTGGCAGCCCCCCCATCTCTGGCATCCCCCCACCTCTCTGGCAGCCCCCCCCCCATCTCTGGCAGTCCCGGCACGGAGAAACAGTACAACAGGCCAAAGTGCTGATGGTCAGAAAAGAGCGTGAGCGGGAGGCTGTTTTAGTCATGAATTATATATGGTGAGGCACTTTACACAGCAGCCCCTGTCAAAGCGTAATAACACCAGACTGTGTGGGCTGTATGTGTGTGTGTGTGTGCGCGCGTGTGTGTGCGTTACAGAGATTAAAGAGACTTGGAAGGACAGAGGTGTTTTTATTAATCCTTTCATCCCGTTAATAAAGTCTCAAGACGATCCACGTTGGACTGCGGTTGGCTTTCATTGCGCTCGACGGAGTTATTTTTAGCGAGAGGAGGGCGAAAGCAGGTGTGACTGAGGGGTGAAGGAGACAGGTGTGGGCATGTTTGCAGGTACGCGTGGAGGTGTGTTAACACCGAAACCCTGGTGAGGTTTGTATGTTAATGTGGGACACCCAGATGTTGGGGCGTACCAGTCGGAACAACAGTGTCAATCTCCCGCGGATCCTCTGGGAAAGCCGTTTCTATTGACAATCCCATTAAAAGCTGACACACTTCCACTGTGGGAGTAACAGCCAGCTTTCGGGCATTGTCATCCAGGCAGTGAATTTCCCTCTTTCCCTGAGCTGTAATATAAATACCTTCCCTGCCGGGTGGATTGAGTGAAAACCTCGATTTGGGTTCGCGCTGCATCTCGTTTGGTTTTAAGACACGGGAGGGCAGGAAAAAATCTAGAGAAATGGAGTGAAATTTTTTATTTTTTTATTTTTACATAATCTGTGAAGAAATGAGCTACACTGAGTTACCACAGCGACCACCGGCACGTCTCAAAGTCATACTGAGTCAAAGACATGTTCAAATCAGTCACGGTTTTCTTGTTAAAATGGCTATCTGGCTGAGATCTAAATGTAATTCCACCCCAGCAACTCGCCCCGTATCTCGTCTCCGTGAACCGATGTGACTGCGCAGTTCATCGTGTTGATGGGATGTTAATCAGAGGTAGACACGGATGCTTCGTAAACACGGGTGTCTCATTGGTCAGAGGATGGTAGAACCTCCAAGGTCACTGTTTGCGTTTGGCCCTCTGCTCACTCCTCAGCCCCTCCCCCCCCCCTTACCCCCCCCGTGGTTAACATGGAGGCACACGGTCCAACGAGGTCTGATCAAAGGCCTCCGAGCCGTCTTCATCTTCTGTTAATTCAACGCGTAATTAACGGTGCGTGATTAGCAGCAATGACACGTGTGCTGTGTGCGCCCACACGTTTGTTAATCCGCGCATATTTGTGTGTGTGTGACAAAGAAAGACCCTTGTGCTTAGGATACATTTATTTGTACATATTCATTCATACATTCATATTCATTGGATATAATCAAAGGCTCTGAGTCTTAGTGGAGGGTCAATATCAGGGTTTAGTGTGGACGCTGCTCTGTGTGTACATACCTGGTCCAACCTTCAAACAAAAGGCTGCTGCGTTGAGGATGATGAGCCAGACGTCGTGCTCACATTTAACATCGCTAACAGTGCAACAACGACACAGCTGCAGGGATGAGACACACAAACACACCAAACCGCGCACGTTATTTTGGTTGTTCCCAGCCTCGGAGACACGGAACCTCCCACACCAGTAAGTGAGTAAAAACGCCTGCAGGTGTGTGTTTGTGTGTGAGGGTTCATCCTGTCTGGGTCTCATCGATTATTTGTGTAAATCTGTGCGATCCCTGCTATGTAATGCCTTTTCTGATAAGCATGTGAAAGTCTAATGGAGTTATTTTGTGTGTGTGTGTGTGTCAGTACGGAGCAACTGGTGGTGAAGATCCTGAAAGCTCTGGACCTGCCGGCGAAGGATGCCAATGGCTTCTCTGACCCATACGTGAAGATCTACCTACTGCCAGACAGGAAGAAGAAGTACCAGACCAAGGTGACTCCCTCTTCCATCACATGTTTCAACACGTGTCTCCTCTGGATTTCACTAACGTCAGCTGATCTGGGGCATTGTTTGTTCACTATAGTGTGGTACAGACGATTACAGGGCCCCGCTAATCTACATCCCCGTGTGTTATTCTGGTGTTTGAGGACAGTAGATTCAATATTTGAGGACATTCCGGGACGTTCAGTACCAGGAAATGTTCTCTCGGCCTTCAAAATATCCTCCTCTGTAATTTACTCCGTCAAGATTTATGACCTCGGAAGCCTGGCGAGTTGTCTTTGCTCTTTGTTTTAAATCCCTGAGTACGCCCCCCTTATATTTCTTTTGCGGCGTTTGACGAAAGTACGAAGCTCTCGGTGACAATGGAGCTGTAGCAGTTTGAAGTGTCTCCCCTCCGGTTTCTCCCCCTCCTTTGTGCGACTGTCTCCCCCGTAGATCACAAAAGACCCTTCAGCCCTTGTAACGGGTGGATGCTTCGCTCATTTGCATAATACTCCTTCCACTTTTGTTTGGAGCGTAGATGATTCCTTCATTTTCAGCCACGCGGAATTTTTATACCTCTCATAATATGTCACGCTTTCATTCGCCTAATTCCAAAAAACGGGGGGGGGGGGGCAGACACTTACCTGATTCATGTTGGCGCTTTTGTGTTTCTGGTTTCCAAAGGCGCATTGTCTCCATCCGCCGCATGTTTAATCCAAAGCTAACAAGTAATCATCAAGTGCTAATAAGCCGGAGTGACAGACCCACTCACGCAGTGACAAAAGTTAGAGTTGGAAAATTTTGTGTGTGTCACATTTTAATTATCACCAGTTCACTGCATGACAGCCTTTCCATCAAATGCTTTCATAGCAAGTTAATCAACAAATAGGGGGAAAAAAATAACTTTGAAAATTGAAAAATTGAAAAGCCGTCTGGAAAGTGTTAAAACTTGTGATGAAGTGGGAAACGGATTGTCAGATGGCGATTTTGGATTTGAAATGATTCATTTGATTTGTCTCGTTATGGAGGTGACGGAGGAAAAAGCCAAATTACCAGATTGTAATAGAAGCAGTTGCCAGTAGGAAATGTTTTAATGAAAGAAAGCCTGTAACTTCTACACATATAAAGGAAGTTTTAGCAAATTGATCAAGACAAGGAGGAAATCGTTGTGGTAGAGGTCAATTATGTTCCTCAAGGTCACTGTGTGGCAAATCAAAGCCTCCTGAAATAAAACAGTGGCCGCAGTTTGTTGTGTTTGAAGCGCGTGTCACTGAACCCCCCCCCCGACTCCCTCCGGACGCCCCTCAGGTCCACAGGAAGACCTTGAACCCCGTGTTCAACGAGACGTTCCAGTTCGGCGTGCCGCTGAACGAGCTACATTCCAGGAAGCTGCACTTCTCCGTGTACGACTTCGACCGCTTCTCCAGACACGACCTGATCGGCCAGGTGGTGGTGGACAACCTGCTGGACTTCAGCGAGGGCAGCGGAGACAAACCTGTGTGGAGGGACATCGTGGAGGGCACCGCGGTAGGTAGGGGGGGGCGGGGGGGGGGGATTGGATCGGAGGTAATTTGGTGCGGCATCGCGGCGATATTGAGTTACGTTGGTGGAGAATAAAATAGAATCAGGGAGTGAGCTTATCAAACATGAAACAAGTGACACTTTCGATGCCAGATTTCAGATAGAAGTTCATGCATTGATTCTCGAAAAACAATCAAATTACTGCTTATGAAATAGAACATTTTAATGAAAAATAAAGATTTATAAAATGTGTTTTGCAGATGGTGGATATGAACACAATGGATTTTTGTGCACACATGGGATACATATAATACCAAAACATGAGACAAAATGTGGGTATGCTGATGTTGACCAAAGAGTTCTTCTCATTAACAGCTGGTCAGATCTACCTACACATATAGACGTCTCCAATTCATATTATAATTTATATTCAATTCACAGATGTATACGACAGATACACACACTGTTGACCTCATACTATCATAGCAACTAAATGAATAACTTCAACTATCAAAAACACTTGAACATTAATCAAAACTTTCAAATTTTAGAGAATGAAGTTCACATGGATTCCAGCTTCATGGAATTGGGGAGTGACCAAAGAAATGATAACTATCCAGGATGCATTTTGGATGAATCCTGCACACAAGACGTCATTTGCTTCGATCTAGTAAAATCATTCCCACACTTTAACTTTGGTTAATTTGCGTGCAAAACAAGTATACAGTGTGAGACGGCACCACACTGCAGCCTTTGAGAATTGGATTCGAGTCCGAACCGATACGCCTGAAGTTCTCCAGGGCTTTCCAATCCATTAAGTCAATAATATCCCCAAAGTCAGCATATTCCAAACCATATTATCCACACGCGGAGCATCTTTCCACAGCAGGGGACACGCGCATTAAGCAGGTGACGGCTGTAAAGGAAGAATTTGCCTCGCACACTGACCCAATTGTGTAGTTATATAATTAGTGGCCACAAAATAATCCAAAATAATTAAAAAAAAACGTGGGATGGTTTTAATTAAATCGAATCATTCTAAGTAAGTTGTTTTTTCTCCCTTTACGCCCCCACTGCCGGGCTTGGTGGAAATAAGACTTCATGCCATGTGAATCCAGAGAGGTGGTGATTTATGAATGCCAATGCCACACCACTCACAACTAATTACATCTTCAAGATCTTGTGCATCTTGTGGCAATTAAGCCTCCTGTTTCCTACAGCAGTGAAACGAGTACGGCCTCTACTGTCACACGCACAGTGTTCCCCGGGGATCAAAACAGAACATGTGTACTTGAGACTGGAAGTGGTCTGCAGTATGGATCCATTCGGGGGGGGGGGGGTCTGGGTTACTGCAGAAAGCGCAGCTCAGGTAGACGGATTACTGGAACGGCTGGCCGCATCCAAACTCTGTATCCTGCAGGGGCCGAGCACATTTATATGAAATATTCATAGAATGCCATTTGTAAATGAGACCAGGCAGAGGCCTGAATGGTTTTGGCGTGGATATTGTATTAAGTTTAATCAGTTTAAAGCATCAACCTCTAAGCACATTTCAACGCTTTACCCGTAGAAGTATTGATTTGCCGAGGTTTTAAAGCCACTAAGGGAGTAATCTTGTCACAGTGTGACCCGAATACTTACCATGTCATTACTGAGGTGGTGCCACGGACACCACAGGCGGCGAGAAGATCAGCAAATGGAAGAGGGGGGGGGGGGGGGGGGGGATCGTTACCTCTACTTAACACTCTCCTTTACCCGGGGGACATCGACAGATCGGCACATGATTCATTTGCAGTGATGGCTGCCTGAGCGCTACGGACGCATTAGGACGCTCAACGTGACCCCTCGTGACCCCTCTGAAGGACATCCGACTGTTTCTGATGTTCTGATGTGTGCGTGATCATTTGTCTGATCCCCTGTCTGTGTGTGTGTGTGTGTGTGTGTGTGTGTGTGTGTGTGTGCGTGCGTGCGTTCGTGCGTGCGTGGTGACCTGCAGGAGAAGGCGGATCTCGGGGAGCTTAATTTCTCGCTGTGCTACCTGCCCACCGCAGGAAGACTTACTGCTACGGTCATCAAGGCCACCAACCTCAAAGCCATGGACCTGACTGGCTTCTCAGGTAGAGGACTGACACACACACACACACACAACATTCGGAAAAAGCTGTGAAGCTATTAAAAGGAGATGACAGAGAACAGCTGTCTGCCGGTGATGCTTGTGGATTCCTTTTTCGAGTTTATTTCACGTTTATGGCTGATCGGATCGGCCCAACAGGCAGAAGGTGTATTTTTCATATGTAAACATAACAGGTAAACACGGGGTCCTTTTTTGAGAAGCAGAGGTTTCTCCACCTTGAACATTATCACCAGAATGCAAATGCAGCTGCAAGATGCAGCACGTTGTGTTCTGTCTCCGCGTCTCTTATTGTTAAACCAACGAGTTTGTTAAGAAAGCAAAAGGCTTCACGGAAAGACGCTTTTAAAAACAGAATAAATCACGGGCTGATTTATGAATTCCTGAAGTGCATCGAGGAACAAACACATTGATTGTTTCTTGTTTTGAATTCAGACAATTCAGAAGTTAGATTGATCCTCTAACACACAGTGGAGTCATGCATAATGAATGCAGCACCCAAAGCAATGAAGTTTATTACTTACAAACTCAACAACCTGTAAAAGTGTGTTACAATGTGTTCTGTCGGCTGCAGGTGCAGCACCAATTACGTCTGCAGTGAACAGACCGAAAGCTGTGAGGCCGATGCTAATGTTGACTTAACAAAGGTCTTATGAAGGGTTCGATCCTTTAGCTACCCCCAGACTTAAAGACTTGATTGCAACGGCAAAGTCCTCTCAGATTAAATGAGATCTCAGATGATAATTGACGCCGTAATTATCGCCACACTGATTCCCGCTGAATTGCATTGCCTCGGAGATGCTTTAAAAAGCAGCTTAAAATGCACGCGTCCAACGGGCAAAGTGATTAAAACCTGTGCCGCTTCTCTCCCTTTGTGTTCTTAATCCAGCTCTTCAAAGGTGACTTGATTTTCTGGCCTTTTTTATGTGCCATAGACGCAGACACCTGTGAGCACAATTACTCTCCGCTCACCTTTGTCTCTCTGCTTCCTCTCTCTCCCTTTTCTTCTTCACATCTTCTCGTCACATTTGCATCCCCCCCCCCCCCCACCACCCCCTACTCTCCTTTCCCCTTCGCCTCTCTAAACCCATCACCCAGACCCGTACGTGAAGGCCTCTTTGGTCTGTGACGGGCGAAGGCTAAAAAAGAGGAAGACCTCCATCAAGAAGAACACGCTGAACCCCACGTACAACGAGGCGCTGGTGTTTGACATCCCCAACGAAAACATCGAGAGCGTTTCCATCATCATCGCCGTGATGGACTATGACTGGTGAGCACGCCGCGCTGCCCCCCCCCCCCCCCCCCCCCCCCCCCGTTTGGCATCTCCGTGGGTGACGGGGGGGGCGTATTCTTGAGCTGCTGTTCAATATCGTTCCTCGGCGGCGAGCTTTTCCTGGTACTCGATGGTGATAAATGGGTCTCTGTCTGTTTCTTACCAGCCTCTCTCTCTCTCTCTCTCTCTCCCCCCCCCTCCCCCCTCCCTCTCTCTCTCTCTCTCTCTCCATGCTTTATTATTACCCTGCTCCCTCTTGTCCTTGCTCTCCTCCCTCGCTGCACGCCAGCATCGGCCATAACGAGGTTATAGGGATGTGTCGGGTGGGCAGCGAAGCCGACGGCCCGGGGAGGGAGCACTGGACGGCCATGCTGGCCAATCCACGCAAACCAATAGAGCACTGGCATCAACTGGTGGAGGTAATGAGCACAGGATTGTGTGTGTGTGTGTGTGTGTGTATTCATCTGTCATGTCCACCTACTGTTACTTTCAATTATTTAGTTTGTTCTGGGGTTAAAACTATTTTTGCAATAACACAATATCTTATAACACTAGATATGTTTAGCGGGTAATTAAGAGGTCACATTTTAAGAGGTGAGATGTAAGGTTGTATTTTTCTTGTTTGTGTGTACAATGCGTCTTGATTGACTCGCTAAGTAAAACAACAATCTGTCTTCTGTGTTACCCTGCAGGAAAAAGCGATCGGTACATTCGTGTCGAAGACGGCTACTGCGTCGTCCCCGAAGCCCAACATCGTGGTGGACAGTCCTCACTCCGATTAAAGCTGTGAGCCGACATACAGTGTATGTATCTATCTATATATGGATAGATATATATATAGATATATACACATATATTGGATTCTGAAAGTACATCCACATACTGTGCAGCAGACACTCTCCAGTCAGATTCATCCTGGGAGCCCTTAAAGGCACGTCCCATGTGATAAGTGGGGGAGCTCTACAGCAGAAGCATCTGTATAATCTTGATGTCACGGGTTATGTAATGCACCCCCCTCCCCTCCCCTCCCCCCCCCTCCCTCCCTCCCACCACACTTACATTACTGCATAGTGTTTATATATTCTCTCGCCCCATGCTGTCGCTCTTGCTTAATCTGCCTCTTCTTTTTCTTTATCCCCTTTCCTCAGGTCATTATCATCGCTCCAGAATTTCCTTTTCTTTCCTGTCATCTGTGAATAATCCTCTCCCCATCAAAGAAAGAGGGACGCGGAGAGACGGCTTGTGTTTCGAGTGCTCGCGCTGTTTAGCTCCTGCTAATGAATCCTTCAAGTCCCGTGCAGAACAAACAGCATCCACCAACACAACGAGCCACACTACGAGACACGGGCCGACACCCGCACGGCACAGCAGGGCGGATCCCTAACTGTCAATTTGGGATTCTAGCTAGGCGGCCGACACACACACACACACACACACACACACACACGCAGGTATGTGCATAGTTCATGTGTGCTTGGGGTTAGCGTGGTGCTTCATCTTAGGAGGCTCACGTGATGTGACAAACTGTACTCTCTTGGGGGAAAAAAAAAAGAAAAAAGAGAAAAGAAAAGCCATCCTCGAATGGCCCTTCCAACCAGGACCAAAGCTTCATGCCCTTGTACAGACTGTAAAAAAGAAGAAAATCACTATGTCGATATTTTTCTTTGCAATGTTGGTGTGCAGCAAATTCGGCCGCGCGGGAACACACGTCTCACGCCGTTCTTGGCAGGACACACACACACAAAAAATTTAAAAAAAGTGAGGTGGATTCTCCCGGCCATTTTGGACGCCTTCTCCAGGCTCCACGTCCTCTTGTTTCAGACTTGAACTCCCTTTTTTTTTCTCCACGGGGGGAAAAGACGACGAAGCGCCAAGTGGTTTTTATTGATGTCAGAAGAGCCAAAAAAGACTCATCGGTTTTAAGCATGTTACGCAACCTCGCAGTGTGTTCCTCGTCCTCGTGCTTTTTTTTGTCGCCATCATCATCATCATCGTCCTCTTCCTCAACCAGTATACATCGTTCAGCATCATTTTGCTTTGTTGTTTTGTGTGACACGACACACACACACACACACGTGTGTAGATTGGTTCCCTTCATACGGTCCACTGAGGGTGCGACGCTTTCTGGCTCCAGACCGGCAGACTCTTCCCCCTGAAGGACTCGGCCTGGAGGACCTGTTTGAGGACGTGTCCCAACGGGGAGGGATTTCACCACTCTCTCTTATTTTGATTGATCATCCCCAGGACGTTTTTTTTTTTTTCTTCTTTTCTCTTCTCGAGAAGTCATCGTCCAGCTTGAACTTTAAAAAAAAAAGTCCACCTCTTGTCCCTGACAAGACTTTAGAAGGACACGCGTGTCCGTATTGCTTTTGTTGGTGTGTTTCCGTGTTTGGTGGGCGTGTTTGTTTTGTATTTGTGTGCGTCTGTGTGTGTATGCCTGTGTGTGTGTGTGTGTGTGTGTGTGTGTGTGTGTCACTGTGACCTTGTGTGTGACGCGTTTCTGTGCTCACTCCTTACCCTCGTCCCTTTTCTGTCCCGGCGTCCACGGGACACAGAAACGCTTGTCTCGGAGCCAAAAGTGTCTCCTGTCCTGTGTCTTTACAAGGAGCCATTGTGTGTGTGCGTGTGTGTGTGTGTGTGTGTGTGTGTGTGTGTGTGTGGGTGTACTATAGGTGCCTCATTGCACTAAGTTGGGAAACACTGTCTTTCATGGACATTAGTTGGTATCGTCTACGTGGTACGTAATCAGAAATCAGCTGCCAATCATCCAGCCCTCTTCTCCTCTCTAACCCTTTGCCTGATGTAAGTAACTGTGTTGATCGTGTACTTCTTTCAGTAATTTGTGTACTGTATGTCTGAAAGAAAAAAAAAAGAAAAAAAAAAGATGGCACAGTGATGGAGAATTGAACGGGTCGGGGGTGGAGCGTTTTTAACGTGAAAGGAATCATTTGAATTCAGACGCCTCTTGAATTGGGCTCTGACAGAAAGGAGGAGGCGTTGTGAGCGAACACTTGGTGTGAGGGGCGATCGATGAAGCCTCGTCTGTCTCCCTCCCTCTCCCCCCCCCCCCCCCCCACCCCCCGCCACCCACCCGCTGCTGTGACATCAGCAGAGCGACAGCCTCGCCGCAGCTCCTCGCTGGCGCCACCGTTGCATTTGCACCAGCGTCGGGGTCTGCATCCGGCGCCCTCCATGCGGTCCGTCAGGTGGGGGGGGGGGGGGGGGGGTTATCGACCGGTTTGCATAGGTGGACATGGTATTGATCCATTGGTCTCAAGGCCCCATAATTCCTTCTTTCCAGGATCCCTCTCTCTCTCTCTCTCTCTCTCTCTCTGCTGGTGTCTACCTCTATTTAGTCCTTGTGTTACTGTCTGGTGATAGATTACAGAGCTCATAGTGGAACCAGCACATTCCTTTATTGTCACCCCCCCCCCCCTCTCCCTCCCTCTCTTTCTGTCTAATTACGCTGTGATAACTCATTCTCTCGTCTTGTCCTGCAGTGATCCCCCCCCCCTACACACACTCTACCTTCCCCCCCCTCACCTATCCATTTCTCCACCTGCTTCTTCTGCTACCACCGTCTCACTTGCCTCCATCTTGCCCTCTTTCCTCCCGTGTGTGTGACACCCTCCTCCCGTCTCTCTCTCTCTCTCCCCCTCTCTCTCTCTCTCTCTCGCTGTCTTGTCGTGTTAGTGCGGTTCTGAATGGTCATGGGGAAACATGTTTG
>NC_084911.1:3665428-3730647 GCF_949316345.1 Pungitius pungitius | reverse complement strand
CCTACAAAGCCTCGCTCTTTGGAAATTCGGGAACAAGCTGTACTGAATTAGTAAACGCCTGGGAGTAGAGGGAAAAATTGCACAACTTAGGTCACATGTCCTGTTAAGTCCCGGAAGATCAAAGGCATGACAGCGCTTGAACTAATATGCATCTTATTAAAAATCGAGCAGTGTCATGATTCACAAGGAAAGGTTAGCACAGTTCAGTTAACGGGGCGATGGTGGAATGTTTTATTCAGTTTATTCCTGCCGAAGCTGCGACAGGCTCCACTTTCAGACTGTTCCCTTGCCTCAAGCTCTTTGGCATTTTGCACATTCGTATCGAAAGCCCGAATCACCAGGCCTCCTTTCAACATCAGGAGAACCACGTTTTGTTCCTCAGCAGCTTCGAAAATAAATAAAAGCCCAGCGAATCCAGAACTTTTTCACCAATGCAACGCCGCCTTCTTACTAATATTACCTGTCAGGCATTCATTTGAACACGTAGGCACACGTGTCCCACACAGCCGAGCACCGACTCCTTCTTGTGTCGCAAATTAAGCGCCGGCTGAGCGATTCCAGTCATTTGAGATATCAGGCCAGGCTGCTCTTTAATTTCTGAGGCACACCACTTATGCATGGCCGATGAGCTTGATGAAAACAAGCAAGCAGGTTAACAGGGACATGGTAAATTACACCTGCACACCTGGCCCGGAGGGGAGGTGTGACTTTGAGATAACGCTCAGCAACCCGTCGCTCTGACGCCGTGGAAGCCGTAGAGCCACCGTGGATTCTTTTTTTTCCAGAGGAGATGTGGTGAAAAGTCAAAACAAACACGTGAGGGAGGGGAAAGGGCACGAGTGGGGTCCAGCATATAAACCATTACCCCCCCCCTCCCACCCCCCAGAAATTGGCCCAATGTCATAGATGCATTAATTAATGCCGGGATGCTTTGCGTGCTTCGCCTTTCCTCGTCCGCTTACTGTACTTAAGAGGACAAAGGACTGCATTAATTCCGAGGGACGTCTCTGCTGCTGCATTATAATGCAAAGAGAGTAACTGTTGCCCTAAATTTGGTGTCTGTGTGAGTGTCCATTTCTGCACGCTAGTCTGTGTGTGTGTGTCTGTGTGTGTGTGTGTGTGTGTGTGTGTGTAAGCTAGTGCACACACACTTGTTTCTGCGAACGGGGGAGCAGGGGAGAGACAGAGATTCTAGACGACACTAAAACTGCTCTAATAAGGGCAAGCTGGTGTCTTTGAGTGATGGCTCGCTGATGCACAGAGGTCGGTGGGTGAGGGGAGAGTCGCTGAGCAGCGACGAGAGGGCCGGAAACCTTCCGGCCGTCCTCTCCGTAGTGGAGCCCCCCCCTAACCCTCCCCCCCCCCCGTCCGAGACGCCACGTGCTCTCGTTATGCCCTGATCTTGGGGACAGAGATGTGAGATTCTGTTTTTTTGCGCATGATATGGCACAATTTGAATCTCAGTTCCCCCGTGGTAGTGCACAAGCTCTCACCCACCCACCGCACAAACGCCAAGCTGCCCCCACCCTCTCCCCGGGAAGGAGGGCTGGAAATGATTCGCCTTGATTGGTTGGATCGTCTCCCGTCCAGGTGTGGACCCTCCCTGGGATCAGGATGAGTAATAGTCTTGAGTTGAACGGCAATGGTTAATGACACAAGATGAATGCTACAGTCCATCGAATTGACATAATTAGAAAAGGTGCAGATTTCCCCCGAGAAATGTTTTCTCACCATGACCTCAAGTGGCGAGAGATGACGGAAAAAGGGACAGAGGCGAATCCCTTGCCTCCCTCCTCGCGACGGGAGGGCCGCCTTTGCAAAGATGGTCGAGAGCAGCCGCTCGCCGTGCCGGGTGTCCGGCGGCAACCGGAGAGACGGAGAGGGTCGCTCGGGTGGCTTTGTGCCGTCTGAAATGAGCCGGGCCGGAGAGAGCGGTCAGCTCCCCCGAAGTGTCCGATGTCGTGTTTGGCAAAGAGAGAAGGGACACGATCTCCTTCTGGTTGGATTAAGGGTTAGTAAGCGTGATTGGGTAATGAAAGCGGTCAGGCCTCGGTGACTCTGCAGCCCCCTTCCGCCGCCGGCTGCATGCAGGCGGGCACAGAGAGAGTCTTGGGGGGGGGGGGTTGTTTTCGGGTCAGTGGTGGCATAAGAGCTCAAAACAGCATTGCAGAGTCAGACCGGGGCCTTTCCTCTGTCTGCTTCAGTGACTGGCTGCGCCGGCTGGAGGCACGGCGGCGGTGGCATACTGATCCCGGTGATGGCGCTATAAATATTGATGATGCAGATAGGGAGAAGCAGCGCACGGAGGGCAGCGTACATGAAATGAAAAACCCCCGGTGATCAAAGTGTGATGCTTAATAGTTGTTTTTCCCCACTCCTTGTGATCCAAGCGTGACGCGGAGCGGTTCTGGTTCCCACAGCGCCGCCGGAGAGACCGAACGAGGCGGCGCGAGAGGCGCGTGGGGGGCGCGCAAGACGACGCGTAATCAAATGCCATTGTTGAACGTTGAAGGTAGCCATATATTTTAAAGGCAGCAATGGTGGGGGAGTTGGGCACCGGTTTGATCGGTGGTTCTAAGGGGGGGGGGTTTGGCAAAGCTTTACGGCGTCGCTGTGCAACGTTGGGGTTGTGGTTGAGGCGATTACCCTCCGTGCCGTCACGTGAATCCCACTTTTCCCATTCCCTGGACTCTGAGATATGTTGAGTGTTGACTCAGTTCTGCTAGTGAATTTATATATTTGGCCCCACTTTTCTTGTTCTGGTGGCGTTGGAACAGGGTCGGTTACCAGTCGTTACCTCCCACACAAATGGTGTCATTTGGAAGTTTTGTGAGGCAAAAGCAGGAACTTTCCCGTCTCGCAGCAGGGTTTAGTGGACCGACGCCCTGCTTGGGGAGCATCGGCGCAGGGCTGCAGACGCCCCCAGCCCCCGCCGACGTGACGGAGACACGCAAGATGGTGAGTGGTTACTATGGCAGGTTACTATGGCAACCTCAGGTCTCTCTGAGAGCTTCCATTTTGCACAGCGTGGGAGAGAGAGGAAAGACAGAGTGGGGTGGAGAAGAGAACCCGCCGAGAGAGGAGAAGGGTGGAGAAAGCGGCAGAGGAGGTGAGGTGTGGAAATAAACAGGCCTTAGGTGGGGGGGGGGGGAGGGGAAGAGGAGAAGAGTCTAAAAGGAGTGATGGAGGTGGGTGATTGATGGGGTGAGACTGAGGTGTGAGAGGAGCCGACCGAAGGCCAGCGAAGGCGATCACGTGGCCCGTTGGACCAGATCGGCGCCGCATTCACGCGGCCGGCGGAATATTTCAGCACTGCCTTGTAATCATTCTGCTGCTGCACAGCGGGTTTCCACTCTTTACCTCCCCCCCCCTTCTCCCTGCTCTCTCTTTCTCTCTTTCACCTCTCTTGATTCAGTTGGCACGGCACTACGATGCGGGAGACGTCGTGTCAGTCTTGGCGACTGGTCTCCATGGAAACGTCCATCAGTCAGTCCGTGTCAGTGTTTCGTGGGCATAGCCTTATCGTGTTTGGCAGTGCGAGTGTTTATCTGTCTGCGTGTTAGTCAGCGTGTCACTCTTGAAGAAGTTTATTATCGTTTGTAAAAAACAAACAAAAAAAAAACAGGGATTTGAAAATGGCGACGTGTACGGTCACATGTTGCACCACCGTCTAAATGTTTATACCCCCTCTTTTTCTCGTCTGAATACCTAATTAAACAGTGATCCTGTTACAGTGCGAGGTGTGCTGCAGTGCACTGCTGATGTTGCACTCCTTTGTCTTCTGCATATCTCAAACGGTACCTTGTGGCACAGTGTACAGCAACGAGACACTGTCAAAACATTATGTTACTGAATCACACTCAAACTGTGATCTCTCAACTGCCGTGTTCTTTTTACACTAGAGATATACAGATGTGTGTTACGCTCTTTACCCGTTACATATTTTATAGCACAGCTCACTTGCCTCCACAGACCGTAAAAAGGAAGTCAATGTAGTCACTGTAACGTCAGCCCAATGGTTCTATGAGCGACCACTTCGAAGCTTCAAATTCACAATTCTGGCCGTCACCGTCTTGGCATTAGCATAGCATAGCATAGCATAGCATAGCATAGCATAGCATTATAGAAGGCCTTAGCTCCAATCTGACACGGATGATATCACCTTGACCTTGAGCAGAAAAGTTAATATTTGTAATGATTATATACTCCTATTCCTGTTCTGATACATAGCTCAGGGGGGAGTGGTCAGGTTGAGTGTTTGTTCGTGACATAACATGCATTCGGGCATGTGGAGTTTCTGCTTATTCACAAAGTGGAATGAGACAACCCAGAAAAGAAGTGACTCAACGAGCCATTCAGATTTGGCTCCCCTTCCCACCCCTCATGCATGCTCGCATTCTGTTGTGCTTCCACCCACGACTTTAGGCGCACAATTCGATATAAAAGGAATCTAATGATGACATTGAAGATTTCACCAATTCATTTGATTAATCGCCAAACCTTTAATCTTTGAAATCGGAGTGTCATCTTTTCCTCGGATCGTTTTTGCACGAGTGCCCGCCGGAACGCAGCATAGACCCGACCCCGTCCCAGAAAATGTGACCAAACACAACACGTACAGTCCTACGTACAATAATTTAACATGACAGTAGGTGGACATGACCGATGAATGTACACGCACACACAATCATGATTTCTCTTAAGCCCCCCCCCCCCCCAAAAAAGCGAGGGCAACCTGAAACACATAAAGTCCTCCTCTCTCCCCAAAAACAGCTGGGGGGCAACAAACGCTCGGCTCAGAACGACTGGAAACAGGTTTTAGAGCAGCCCCCAAAAACTGTGCAGCGCTGGGGAAATGGCTGAGGGACATTTTGATTAGCTGCTGGCTTTTGGCTTCCCCCTCAGCGCACATATTGAATTTATCAACACACTTAACAACCTTAAATACGGATTAATTGTTCACCAAATCAGCGTCCCGAATATGCAGTGCCACAGAACGGACAGTAATAACTGGATTTATTTGAAGTCGAGAGCTGGCGTAGTGAATGTGAAGATGTTAACATTAAAAAGCACTTTTATCCCGGCGTGTCGTGACAAGTGGCGTGAAGCCCCCAGTTAGGGGATTTGAACATGTGTGGTAGGTAATGTAATGTCTGTTAATGGGAGCGCTTTAGCAGGGTGATGAACACAGCGACTTTTAATCCGCAGCCCTTGGCCCCCCCCCCCCCCCCCCTCTCTGAAGGGGAGGAGGTCCCCGCTCCTGTAGGAGCAATCCTGAATAGATGAGGGCTTCTCTGTGCATCCTGCATCCTAATGAAGGCAGCGGTGCATCTTTGGACATTCTGAGTGGGAGGACGAGGTGGAGACGGATACAGTGCAGCGGGGGCTGCAGTATATCCTATTTGACAAGGATGGGTGGTGATTAAAATGTGGAACGCTGAATGCTCTGGTTTAAGAAACCTCATCAAGGCTGTTGTGCTGTTTTCTAAAAATAAGCACTTACTTTAATATTGCTCCAATAAACCAAGCTGAACGGCTTGTTGGAGGAAAAAAAAAAAAAAAACAACAAAAAACAAAACACATGAAACGTGTGATAGCCCAATAGCATCCGAGGTCACGTTGCCTGTCATGAGATGAAATTAAGGAGCTTAATAAGTAAACAGGAAGACAATGAGGAGGAGTTCGGTCTAATTAATAGTTTATCACACAATCATAAGCTCGGCTGACCTTCTGTACATCCATTTCAGGAGTACAGGATGAGAGATTAGCTGTTAACAGGCCACTAAAAGACATCAAAAGTGCATTTGCTGCATTATGGATATGGTGTATTTATTACTAAAGGAACACGATGAAAGGAAACCAGTGTGAGGAAAAGTACTTTGCCGTGTTCTGTGAGGGAAGTCGGTGATGTCTTCTGAAGTTTGTGATTATAATGATTTTGTTTTAAGGAAACATTGATGAGCATATTGTCTTTTTAGAAACATTTTAATGCAATTTTACTCAAGTAATTCCAGGTAGACTGGAATTTTAAAAAGCGTGTTGATTTTATGATTCGACACATTTATATCAAATGTTAATAAAATGTGATAAAAAAAAGTATTGAGTATTATCTTATTATCTGGAGGAGAATATTATTATCCAGCAAGGTGAACATGATTTTGGGTGCACTTCAGAAGGATTCATAAGATTGCATATCAATACACAGGTTTGTCAGTGTAACATTACAGATGTTCCCTTTCCAGGAGCTTCTTGACTGCATGAGTTATATCCTCAGGTATGATAAGGAACCTGCTGGAAACCGGATTTGGTCGCATTACGGCACTTAATGCTTTGAGCCATCGAACACAGGCTGAGTCAAATAGGTGTCTACATAAACCTTTACTTGTTTGGAAATCACTGCGTGCAATATGAGAAAGAAAATCGATATCATGTACAATAGTGGTGTTTTCAACTTAATCTAGAAGCGTGCTGGCATTACACACCCCTGTCCTTTAATCCCTGTCGAGGAGCGAGTTATCGACTGGAGTCATTGATCCACCTGAACCAACATCTAACGTCTGAATATTTCAATAACCTGGGGGGGGGGGGGGGGGGGGCGGGTCGTTCCCCTGGGAGCCAGGCGTGACTCAGGTATAACTGAGGCAAAACAAAGGACGTTAGTACTCTATTAGTCACGCCGCTTACGGCCTGTCTCTGTGTGTGTGTGTGTGTGTGTGTGTGTGTGCGTGCGTGGGCCGGTGACGTAAAGGCTTCATTCACCAGCGAGGCCGGTGCTCGTCCAGCTTCTGTTTTTTTTTCTTTTTTTTCCGGTGCCGTGGGGTGGGAAGACAGAGCGGAGGAGGTGTTGGGCTTCCTCTCTCTCCCGGTCTGCATAATATGACACGGCGGCACAAGCACCTTCTGTCATAGCCCTGCTCCCCCCCCCCCCCCCCCCTCCTCCCCCAGCACACCCACCCCCCTACCACGATCATTAAAACGAGAAAAAACCTCCGCTGAATAAAACTGCTATTTTTCCGTTAAACCAGGGCCTCTGTGTCCCGATGCAGCGTTTCCCTTTTTCATTTTTTAAAAGCCCCCTGGTCTTTCATCCCAAAGTCAATTTTGCCTGGCAGTTAGTCAAATGCTTTAAATGTTTATAAGTGCCTGTGAAGAAGTGTAAGCTTTAAGTGTGATAGACTACCCTGGGACCAGGACGGGGCTGCGTGGAGGGAAAAAAAAAACAGGCTGGATGAGCAGACTGGGATAAAAATGAATGCTTGTTGGTGGCAGACTGTGGAAGGACTGGATGGGATTATAATGGGCTGATTACGGTGGAATTGTCTCTATGGCAGGATTACTATCTGACATGACCACAGAGCGATGCTGGAACAAATGGAATTAGTTTCATTACATCATCATTTGATTTATTAGATATTTATTTATCTCGGATGGCCCCGTTTACTTTGGGTTTTGGCCTGTGCACCGTGGATGTCGTTTTGCGCGAGGGGCGCGTGACAAACCACATACGGCAGGGTGAGTGAGGAGCGCCCTCCCAAATCACAATTTAGTGGTTGTTTTATGTTAACGCTCAGGGTACTGGATCATCGTGCGTCATATCATTATCGCATTAGCACTGATTAATCGTGTTCTAGATGTGTCCTGCCTCTCTCTCTCTCTCTCTCTCTCTCTCTCGAGCTGTGCGGCACTTCCTGTGACGGAGCGGGTCCGCCTCGGCCCTGGGACGGCCTGAACGTGAAGGCAAAGTGAGAGTCCTCTTGCTCGACTGTGTCGTGGTCCGTCGTGTTTCCTTCTCATGGGAAGCAGTCAGATGAGACCGATTCGGTTTCGGCCTCTCCGGGGGTCTCTGAGTCACTTTTAAGAAATGACGATTGAGACCATGTGAGATTTAGAGGACGTTTGTCAGCCGGTCGAATGACTTCCAGATAATGAGAAAGCTGAAAAACGTCCACGCATTCCTTGGTAGAGTGTCTAAATACATGCTAACACTGCAAATGAGAAGACTTAGTTGTGAATGCCGTCAGCAGTATTTAACGTATTAAAAGCAAGTCTTAATGAATGAAAAGCAATGGTTGGCCCTCTAATCCTAAACCTAACCCTCTAACCCCCTAACCCTAAAACCCTAACCCTCTAACCCCCTAACCCTACCCCTCGCACAGCACCAAACGCCAGACCAAAGCAGCAGGTCAAGTTTCTAAGGCGTTGGGGCCAAAAAGGGACCTTGACTTCAAATGAAAAATTTAAGTTGTTTAAATGTTACAGCAAGTCTTTGTTAAGTTAGTAATTTCAACCCAAAGGCTGATAATAAGTCTATGAGCTTGTTTTTACTGTGCCGGAATGGTGAAAAAGTCAGTTCACTGGGAGTTTAATCCTTCAGAGCGTTCAGCATTATGCTTAAAAAGATCTTTCATTATTTTCAGTGCAAATTCAAACTGATTAATACCTCTCCTGTATTGATCTGTATTTGCAGAGGACACGATTCAGGAAGTACAACGGTTTTCCATCAGTAGGATCTCCACATATGATGTTTGACACACACAAAAAAAAAGTCCCTTTCCCCAAGAGGCTTCCCCCCCTCCGAGTCCCCCCCCCTCCCCCACAGCGATGCCTCAGGTCCAAAGACTGTGTCAGTTTGTGAAGAGACATGCACTCGCCGCTTTTGGCATTCATACTGAAGTGGGAAACAGAAGGGTTGGAACAAGGCAGGAGGTGGATCTGGGTTCTTATCCTTGCCCCCCCCCCCCCCACACACACACTTGCTGCCAGTCGTTGCCAATCAAACCCCGAGCATTGCTCCTATTCACAGACATCTTGTTCGCTGCAAATCCTGCCAGGCTGTTCCTCAATCGCTCTTTTCAGCGGTATCCCACTAGGTAGCCTGTTAAGGCGGATGTTAATGCTGTTGGGATTGAAGGAGACAATTTCCCTCCCAATTTTATTTTTCTCAGGGCGGTAAAGTCTTTGAAACAGCAGCAAGGACACGGGGGCGCAGGACACAGGGGGACGCCACAAAACGCAACCGCCGCCTGAGGAGTCGCGTCATTGATTTCGGCACAGATTGAGAGTTTAAGAGGGTGTCGATGACCAATATTGATCGACTTCAAGCACGGATCAATGCTTGCTGGATTTGAAAAAGCAAATTGCTGAAATGAATTCATTCAATGGAGTGAACCAGCAGCCACACTCGGTGAACTCCCCATCAGGGACAAGACCTCCGGCCATCGTCTCCAGTAGCTTCCTCGGTCTCAGACGTGCGGCTGCGTGAGAGAAGCACAAAAACTCTGTTTGTTTCCAATGTTACCGGGTCATCAAGCAGAGGTTGTACAACACTTTTCCAGGTAAAGATCAGTAGGATCTCCACATCCCCTCTTCTTTCTTTTCTCGCTGAGCTCTTGAGATCTCGGGGTCTGACCGGTGAGGCGGCGTCCTGGTCGGTCCGAAACCGGCCGTTGCACACCTGCGAACATCTCGAGCGTCGACTTGCAGCGAACGTCCTCACTCCGCAACGATGAGGCGAGGGGGGCTCGGCTGCAGTTGCAGAAGCGGCCTTGCTTCGGGTATTGTCAGATGCTGGAGCCATGCAGAGAAGGGAGTCACTCTCCCTCTGCTTGTGTTTGGATCCAGGGCGTGTGCCGCGAAGCAAACTCAGCATAACCCCCCGGCTAGGTTTCCGGTGGTCTTTCTCATCCCACGCCAACGCACTCTCCTTCAAATTCAACAAAAATTTCACTATCAGCTAGCGGACCCGACTCCTCTCCCACCGGAGAGACGTGTGACGTTTGCGGTTGCTGGTCATTTGTGGCGATACACGCGGGGAGGAATTTAGAGATGAAAGCGTGATGCAGCCTCGCGGCCCGTGGGATTGATGCCATTCATGTTTCGTCCTTGCCATTTGGTGTATGAGTGTGTGTATAGGCTGCTAATGAAAGGAGGGGGAAGGCGGAGGGCTGGGGCGCATTTGGAATCGGTGGGATACAGCTGGACGGAGTTGGAGACTGTGGTGAATAGGTAACCATGGAAACTCTGTTGGCAAAGATTTAAATGCGGGGAGAGAGAGAGACAGAGAGCGAGCGAAAGGGGGGTAGTGGGGGGTGGGGGGGGGGGGAGGAAGTGTGTGTGTTTGTGTGCAGTGGACGCAGAATGAAGTGGGGTTAAGGGTTAATGTGCATCATTGTAGGAGGTTAATCTTTCATCAAACTGCGAGGTCAATGCAGCGTTTACCCCCCCGCCAGTGGACACGACAGACACAGGGCGGGAGGGATGGAGGCGCGGGACGAAAGTAGTAGGAGTCAGGTAAGAGGAGGAGGAGGAGGAGGGGGAGGTGGGGAGGCTAAATGAATTCACATTATAGAGGAGGAGATGGGAGAAGGAAGGAGGAGGGGGACGAGGAGCGGAAGACGGGATGAGGGAGGGGGGGGGTGGAGGTGGAGGCTGGTGTAACATGTGGCTGGAGACAGAAGAGAATACAATCAACCGGTCTGTAACCAGCTGTCAGCTCCAACTAGTCTCAGGCTCCTCTGTGGACTCTGCTCACTACCCCTCCCCCAAAAATCTGAGCTACCGTCTTAACCTCAGCCCCCACCCGCTTGCTTTTTTTTGGGTAACTTTTTCCCTTTTTGGGGGGGGGGGGTTGTTTGTTGCACCTTATTCCCACTCTGCTCTGACGCCTGAAATCTACCTGAAATAGCTCTGGCACTTAAATCTCACAAAAAGCGAGGAGAAAAAAAAAGAAAAAAAGGTGGCTGGAAAATCAAAATACATAAAAAGGTGAATCAATCCAAAAATAACACTCAAGTGTCTCTCTCTCCGCCCGCCGGTGCGATGGAGATGACGGCGGAATACAGGCGAGGAAGCGGCGGCGGCGGGGGGCAGCGGCGTCCCGCGAGGCCCGCATGCGCCGCCCCGGTGTCCCGCTCCGTCTGATCAGAGATTCGGCTGCCGACATGATTTATCACGGTGTCATTCAACCACTGCATTCGCATTATGGATCAATCGCGCCCACACCCATCCAGAGCCACCGCTCTCTCTCTCTCTCTCTCTCTCTCTCTCTCTCTCTCTCTCCTCCACATCTGCACTTGTTTCATATTCCTCCCTCTGTATTTTCTTTTGCCTCCGTCGCTCCCTGCTTTATATGCGTCGCTGTGTTGTCATTCCGTTCCCTCCATCTCTGTCTGTTTTATATTCATGCCCCCCCCCCACCCCACTCCTCCCTCCCTTCCTCCTCTCATTCTCACCCTCTCTATCTCTCGTTGAGTGAAAGATTATTAATATCAATGCGTCTCTTCTTCTCTCCCTCCTTATATTTCTCCTTCTACTTTTTTTTGTAATCTTTTACTAATGTTCTCTTTTCTTGCTTTGGACACTATTTATACCTCTCTGGGCCTTCACCCCTCATCATCCCTTTCCCTCCATCTGTCTCCGTCTCCATCTCCTTCTTTCTCCGGCCCGGCCCGGCCCTGTGCAGCTGTTCAGTATTCATCTATTACTGTAGTGTTGATAATTCCCTTCTCTGCCTGCAGCCATACAGTCATCTATCAGATTGATAATCTTGCACCCCACCTCCCCTTCTCATTTTCTGCCCCCCCCCCCCCCTCCCCTCCCCCCGACTGTCTCCTTTTCTGAGGATGCTCAGCGCGTCAAATGGGTTTGCATGTCAGCGTCCCATCATTACAACTATCATCGTTAACAGCCGCGTCTCGATTGCTGGATGCCCTCATTAAGGTTATTGGGGGTCTAAATAACCTGCAGAGGGAGAGAGAGAGAGAGAGAGAGAGAGAGGGAGAGAGAGGGAGAGGCTTGAGCCGGCCATCTATTAGTGTTAATGCACTGCACCATGCGCCACCACTCTCCAGCCCCTAGAGACAGCAACGCTGTGTGCACCAATGGAATCGGCCGCTCAGTCAGTATCTCGTTGTTTTCAAGAGGTTTGGGTGCAGTTTGGGTGAGTGTGAGTTTAATTTGAAAGGGCTTTGAATGGCAGGTTTAAACTTATTGATTGTTGTACCTTAGTGTGAGAAGTGTTAACAAACGAGGCCATTGCTGAGATGATCGGAAGTACACATGTTACCTGTTGCTTTTTGTCACGGGGTGGTTTCTCTTACTAATTTTAATTATAAAAATAAATTTAGTAGTAATTATTCATATTATTATTGCTAGAAATAATGTTATTCAAGCCATTTTAACAAAGATATTAAACATTGGATGTCAAGGCTTCACATATTTGTTGCTTATTCCTGTCACCTTATGTTTCTGAACTTTATGTTACTTGGACTCCTGTATCAGTTTTCCCTCGCTTTCCGTTCCCCGGGGCATTTTGTCGCTTGCATGATTTACAGATTCATTTACAAAAATTATTCTGAAAATATTTCTATATTTTGAGCATAAACCCAGTGAAAAGGTGCCTTAGGAAAGCAGCTAAATGTGTGATGGAGCTCATTTGTTTCCCAACAGTGATAGCAATGTTTTAAAAAATGAATGCGTCTGATTTATTCATGTTTATATGCTAAATACAGCAGTGTAAAAAAGGAAATACCATTTTGTCCTACTTTTGATTGCACGTTTTCATTTTTCTGTTTCATCCCCTTCAAACCATTAATTTGTCTGCTTTCACCTGCATGTAACCATTTGATTACTGACAAAATGTCTGCTGGATTATGTGGGATTTGATATGAGCAGTGACACCAGAAGTTCTCTCTTTTTTCTTTTAAATCCCTCCAACGATAAGCTACATAGATGTCTACCTATTATTTGTTCTACGCATTCTCTTTCGGTGGAAACATGAAGCGAACTCTATCTTTAATACCTGCTCTCTCTCTCTTGTTCCTCGCAGTGACTCCTGGGTTCTTCTCACTCAACAAAAGGCCTCACTCGAATCCCCAGACAACACGCGAAAAAAGGGAATAACATCTGTTTATCTGCATATTCCTATGTTCAAAAAACGAGAGGAGAAAAAACACAGAGATCGACAGAGGACAAAAGACGTCTCAGAGGATGCAGAATTAGAAAGAACAAACTGCGTCTGGAGGACCAAAGGGAAAGTAAACCTTTTCTCTGGGATCCACCAGCGCGGGAGTCACCTCACCTGTACCTTCGGATTAAAGAGCAGGGTCATGTCCCAGTTGCCATGCGCATCGCCACGCTGACCTGCCTCCCCGGCCCTCCCCCCTTCCTCTTTCTATTGGCCCAGCTGCTGCTGCGGCTCCTCCTCCCCGGGCCGGAGTCGGTGGGAGCCGCCTCCCCCTGCCCCTCCCTCTGCACCTGCTCCAACCAGGCCAGCCGAGTCATCTGCACCAGGCAGAACCTGGAGGAGGTGCCCGAAAGCATATCGATCAACACGCGATACCTCAACCTGCAGGAGAACTCGATACAGGTGAATATGGGCTCGAGGGAGGCCACTCGTCGGGTCAAATCGTGTCAGAGCGCTTGGTTCCGGCTCCTCGTTCCTCCTGCAATGGTTTACGTTACGATTTATGTAATGAATCACAATTACAAAACAAAACATATTTTCAGCACTCAGCCCGATTGACACACATTCATCCATTTAATGTTTTTTTTCACTTCTTCGGGGGTTTCATCAGAGTCAGTTGCAGGTTTTCTCTTGGAATGTTTAGTTCTTAGAATAGAACAGAAAAGTAAACGCTGATAATGGAAGAAAAAGGCGCTTTAGCCTCCGCTGAACTGAGGGAATATTTTATGAATTGAAAACAAGGCCTTATTCCAATGACACCTTGCAGCCTTTGCTGTGCAATACCGATTAATCCATAGTCCCTCGACAGCGTTGTGTGGCTTTGCAGCTGCGAGGAAAAATCATTTAACCGCATTGATACAAGGCCCATGAATTTTAACAATTATAATTTATTATTACACAGTGGGTTGATTTTACTCTTTGCAGCAGCAGTTGAACTAATTTGATCCATCCTCATGTTGCTGACAGTACTGTACAGTACTTTGTGATTTAACATTCATTTACGGTACATTTTATTTCCCTCAGCGAAAAAAGCAATGAGGATCCTAAACATTGTTAAAGTTTTCCAGTGCACAAAGCACTGATGTCCTCCACTCCTCAGAGAAAACATCTTATTATTTGGCGTTAACGGAGCAGAAATGGGACGTCGGGCCACGTGATTTGGTATGTGAGGTTTTAAGACATGATGTTCGCATGAAAGACAAATCACAGAAATAATTACGATTCGGTTTGTTGTATCCTCCAGCCCCTCTTGAAATGATTAAAAATCTAAAAATGCTTTAACACCTGAAGGCATCCCAGATTCTCTGGCTTATTTTTTACTTCACTGAGTACCCTGAGAGTAAAGCCTTGACAGATCCCACCCCCGCTTAACATATCCACCCCCCCCCTGCCCCCCTTTCTCTCCCTCTCTTTGCCTATCTCCTGCTCCTGCTCTACATACCGAAGAACCAATGGCGTGATTCCAGGAGCCTCCGTGTGTCTCACAGAGATTTAAGGCACGCTCACTAGCTGTGTATGTTGGGCTCAAACCAGTGTTTACCGTCCAGGGGCCCTGTGTGTTTCTCAGCCGGAAAAAAAAAATCCTCTCAGCCGGGTGTTCATTTGTAAAGTGCATCGGAAAACGTGTCTTGTGTAGCGTATTTATGGGCGGCGAAGCGTCCATTTGAATTTGCCCAACACTGATTATCAGCTCCTTTTCAAGGGTTATGGTCTGTTATTAGAAAGTCCCCCGAGTCTAACTCACACAACAGCTACAAAAAGCACTTTAGCGTGAAGCATGCACCTAAATGAAGTTGGGGTTAGGACTAGAACAAGGTTTAGCTTACAGAAGCGCACTAGAAGTACAGCTGCTTCTGTTTGTAAGATTAAAAAAAAAGAGAAGTGGTTAACAGTATTCACAGAATGCAGAGGGGCGACGTTTTGCTGGCCGAGACATTTACTGAAACAAGCGCACCTTGCAGCCAGCCCCCCCTCCTGTCCTGTCTTGTGATACTACTTGTACCTCAGTAGGGGACAGTGAGTCACTACGGCGTCTAGTCTGCCCTTCGGGAAAGAAAACAAGGGGGCGAAGCTGCCCCCCCCCCCCCAGATAGCTGCCCCGTTTCCCACCTTGATCAGCACAGCTCAGACACGGTGCCCCTCCCCCACCCCCCCCACAATAGGATTGTGTGATGTAAATGTTATTTTTGACCAAAATGTTGTTGTATTTTACAATAATCGTCCTGCTGTAAAGTTAAATAAGATTCTATGTACAGGTTGCACCTTTAAGTGGGAGGATATTTATTACTCGTGCCCCGTGAAGCGAGCCGCGGTCATACAGCAAAGTCATGCATATTTTATAATCAATAAAACCTAATATTGAGGTCAGGAGTTATCCTTGGTGTCAAAGCAGAGGATGGGAGTAGATCACTGGCTGGTGTCGCTGTCAGCTGCCAGTGGGAGTCTGTCCGTAAAGCCCATCTCTCCCTGTAGACAGCAGCAGTCACTGGGATTGAAAGATTAGCTGTTACCATAATGAGAAGAGAGATGAATAAATTATATTTGTACGGTTGGTTTATTCAAACATGCGTTTAGCTGTATTTCTGCCTGTGAATCATTCATTGACATTGTTTTTTGTTCTTTACATGGTTGTTAATTTGTAATGTTTTGCTCATCCATCAATGTAATAAATAGTTTTTTTTAGTACTAGAGCTTAATACTTGTTTAAGGCCATGAAATAAAAGACAATTTTAAGGAAAGCGTCCAATAAACTCATTGACGGGAGAAGACCACCCAGATCAAAGGCTGCTGTGACGTCATTACCTTCACGGCAGCAGTGATGCTGGTGGTCTTCTACAAGCTGAGGAAGCAGCACCTGCTGCATAAACACCACGACCCGGCTCATGCAATCGAGACCATCAAGGTGAACGATGAGCTCGGCTGTGTGTGTCCAGAATACAGCACACACACAGAGGGAGAGTGACCTCATTCAACGGTGGTGTTGCCAGACGTCCTCTCACCTCCGTTGCTGCTGAAGTAGTCTCATTATCTTATAGAAATTGTGGCAAGAAAAGCAAACATGCAACAGTTTTGTGTTGTGTTTTGTCGTCACTAAAACAGAAGCTAGAGTCCACTTCAGATTTACCTAGTCCGCTTACATGTATATTCATGGAGCATTCTAGATGCCGTTCAGTAACTTCATCATTATCTGTACCTCCAGGTTATCAAGTCAGACACTTTCAAGCACTTGAGGCACCTTGAGATCCTCCAGCTCTCCAAGAATCAGATCCGTCAGATTGAAGTCGGAGCGTTCAATGGCCTCCCCAACCTCAACACGCTGGAGCTCTTCGACAACCGCCTCACACTGGTGCCATCACATGCCTTCGAGTACCTCAGCAAGCTGCGGGAGCTGTGGCTGCGCAACAACCCCATCGAGACTCTGCCGGGCTATGCCTTCCACCGCGTGCCCTCGCTACGCCGCCTGGACCTCGGGGAGCTCAAGAAGTTGGACTTCATCTCCGACGCAGCCTTCGTGGGCCTCGTTAATCTACGCTACCTGAACCTGGGAATGTGCGGGCTGAAGGACATTCCCAAACTGACGGCCCTCGTGCGTTTAGAGGAGCTCGAACTGTCGGGCAACAGGCTGGAGATTATCCGACCGGGTTCCTTCCAGGGCCTGGTGTCCCTGCGTAAGCTCTGGCTGATGCACTCGCAGGTGTCCGTCATCGAGCGCAACGCCTTCGACGACCTGAAGAGCCTGGAGGAGCTCAACCTGTCGCACAACTCCCTGCACTCCCTGCCCCACGACCTCTTCACACCGCTTCACCAGCTGGAGAGAGTGCACCTCAACCACAACCCGTGGATCTGCAACTGTGATGTCCTTTGGCTTAGCTGGTGGTTGAAAGAGACGGTGCCCAGCAACACCACCTGCTGCGCCCGCTGCCACGCTCCTCCGTTCTTGAAGGGCAAGTACATCGGGGAGCTCGACCAGAGCCACTTCACCTGCTACGCGCCGGTCATCGTAGAGCCCCCCACGGACCTCAACGTCACTGAGGGCATGGCCGCTGAGCTCAAGTGTCGCACGAGCACCTCGACAACGTCCGTCAACTGGATCACCCCCAACGGCACGCTGATGACCCACGGCTCGTACAAGGTGCGGATATCCGTCCTGCACGACGGCACGCTCAACTTCACCAACGTCACCCTGCGAGACACGGGGCAGTACACCTGCATGGTCACCAACGCCGCCGGCAACACCACCGCCACCGCTGTCCTAAACGTCACCGCAGCGGACGCCAGCGTGAACTACACCTACTTCACGACGGTCACCGTGGAGACAGTGGAGACCCCGGGAGACGAAGACTCCGCGTTCGCCAGCAATGAGACATTCATCCATGTTCACCCTGGGCCCACGCCCTCGGGTCACCTGTGGCCAGGAGGCGTTCCTACAACTGCCTCCTCTCTGTCAGCGGGCTGGTCCTCCTCCTCTCCTCAGACCACCCGACCCACCTTCACTGTGCCCATCACCGAGCCGGGCTTCTCAGGCTTGGATGACGTCATGAAGACCACCAAGATCATCATAGGCTGCTTCGTGGCCATCACCTTCATGGCAGCAGTGATGCTGGTGGTCTTCTACAAGCTGAGGAAGCAGCACCAGCTACATAAACACCACGGCCCGGCTCGCGCCATCGAGATCATCAACGTGGAGGATGAGCTGGGGGCCGGTGGTCGAGGCAGCGGCATCTCGGGAGGCTCCACGGTGACGCAGGGCGGAAGCAGCGGAATAGGAGGAGGCCAGAGCCTCAGGCTGCACCACCCGGAGATAGTCAACCTGCCGAACTTGGCCCGATCGGAGCACCTAAACCACTACTACAAAACTCATCACTTCAACAACAACATGATGGGCCTGGGCATGGGCCCAGGGTCTGGCGTGGGCCTCAACAACAACAACAACCCCTCGCCTTGCTCTCAGAGCACGTCCATATCCTGTTCCCAGGTTCCGACCGGTGGAGGAATGGCCGCAGGTGGCACCCTGCCCTCCTCTGTGGCCCTGCCCCAGTTGGGTCTCCACAGTTCCCTGAAAGGCATTATGGGGAAAAGCCAAAAGGAGGCGCTGCTTTTTAAGAGCAGCTCTAAGGAAAATGTGCAAGAGACTCAAATTTGAGCAAATGTGAAAGTTAAAGTGAGAGGTAAGAAATAACAAAACGCCCGGTAGAGAGAGTGAGACAAAGGGAGCCTGTGAGACCGGGTTCATGAGACTGATTGTAGCCTACCGTCCAGAGAATATTATTTTTCACACAGACCCTGCTTTGTGTTGTCAGTCTGTGGACAGAGAGAAGCAGCTATGAAGACCGAAGGAGGTTTGAGAGTTTGGTGAATGATCAGCACTAGTCCCACCAACAGCCTCCGCCCATGATTCTAAACTCACTCAGACACAGAAAAACATACGATGTGAGCCACAATAGAGTCGTTCCGTTTGCCGCGCAGCCTGCTACAGTGTTCTCCAGAGTCAAGATCAAACCAACGTGTTTCATTTGGCCTCCACAATCAAAGTGGAAAGCTGTGAAACGAGCAATGAGCCTCTCTAGGTTTTTTTTTTCCTCACACATATATTTCCAGATACATCGGGTGTATATATATTTGGAGGGGAGACACACTATTGTCCGTAGAACACGTTGTCAGATTAGTGTTTGGCAGAGAAACCCGAACGGGCAAACAATGGTTTGGGCGAGCGGAACGGTCCCGGGTTTCCAGGATGAACTAAAACAAAAACCCCGGGAAGCTAAATTAGAGCAATGCAGCAATTCTGTCCGCGACACTGAGTAATATATTGCTGGGAGATAGAACAACAACTGGTATTTTCTTCAGTTTCACTCTCACTTTCTCAATTCCCCCCCCCCCCCCCCCCACCCCCCCCCCCCCTCCCACGTTCACACCTTACTGGCTACTGTCTTTGAAGGGGAGAAGCAGATTGGTTATCATGGGAGAAGAGAAATTCCATGTCATATAAAGGACAAAGAGAGGTACAAAAATAATCAAAAGTACATATTATATATACCGTAAATATATTTTCATTCAAAGAAATAAATTATAAAGAATCTTTATCAGGCTTCTGACTGAAAACTACAATGTCTTAAGTATACATATATATATAAAAAGGAGTTCACACAGCTGTTGCAGCGGCCCTCCATAACAACTTTCCAAACTTGGAATAAGATGGCCGCTCTGACTGTGCTGCATAAGGACACGGGTAGGAGGGTGGCATCTGTTGAAAGGGAGCTAAAAGAAAAAACCTGGCAAAGTGTTTGAGTGAATATATTTTGGGTCTCGCCTTTTTTTGTAGCCTCACAGAGTGTTTCCCCTCGTCCCCTGTCGCATCCACACCAACAGGGTCTTTGGAGGAGGGAGATCTGTGCACCTCTAAAACATGAAATATGACTACAGCTCGTCATCATTTGGTATACGGTATAGCTACAGCACTAATAATAATAATCATAATGGTAATAATGATAACCAGCGTCATTTCGAAGAGTTGTCTTTTAATGATGGACACATTAAAATGGTCAACAATATATTACAATATGTGGAAATAGTTTACTGTGCTTACTGAAAAGGTGCACATGCTAGTTTAGCATGTTCTAAAAATATCGTATCACAATGACCATATGAAACATTATTGTGACAATGTTATCATTATTATCATCCGTATGTCTATTATTATTACTACTTGTGCCTACAAATAGCTGAGAAGTACTGTTTTTTCATTTGTAAATGACACTGAAGTAGTTTTGTGACTGATCCTGCTGGACTTTGGCTAATCGATGGCACCGGGACGGACTCGGTGTGCCACTAAATTAAAATCCACACGCATTAGCAGGAAATGACCCGGCCCTCAAAATGGATTCCAAAAAGTCCAGTCCTCACTGACTCGCCTGCTCTGACGTCCCAGGCGGACAGGACGCCTCGTGCTGTCGTGCATTAAAGACAGGACACGGACCTTTGATGAAGACTGCTCCTTCGCGGGGGGGATTATTTCACAGCTGTATCTCAGTGTTATCGTTTGTGAGCGGATTTCATGGCAACAGGGAGCTAAATGGACGACAGGCAATGCCGAGCATTTTTAAAGGTAAGCGAAGCTCGTTAGTGAAGGAGAAGCTGGCATACAGTACACTATATAGTGGTGGGTGGATTCTTTTCTAAAGAAAAAAGACAATTAATGAAAAAAATATAGAAACTTATAGATCTCTTTAAAAAAAATATATATTATGATAAGTGTTTTTCATTTTGGGTTTTTATCTAGTTTGATTATTTCTGTTTTTTTTTTAAATCAGGTGATATCTTTATTGTAATATTGTTACTGTTATTATAATTAGCTAACTACACTGGTTATAATTATGAGAGATGTTCTGTTAGAAGAGGTCACTTTGAAAATTAAAAAAACCTGGCACATAAAATGGCAATTGAAGTCTGTGAAACATTGATGGCTTTCTTTTGTTCCTTTCCTTTTTGTTATAATCGACTTTAACTGTAGTTTCACTGTTTGTATCCCTTTGGCTCCGTTTGAGATGTGACACGGTCAGACCTGCACCGGTGGGGGGAGGGGGGGAAAAGGCCCGGCCCTGGTTTACAAGCTCACCCGGACTCCCTCTGTGCTTTCCTGAATGTCAACACCTCGTTGCCATGGCTACACGTTAGGACAAATGCGGCAAACAGCGTCACCGCCGCGTTGCCTTTAGCTCGGGCATATCTCCACGAGCCGGCCGGCGTTCCTTCAACGGTAGCAAATCAATCAACCTCAGCATTGTACCCATATCCTCACATAACCCCCCCCCCCCCCCCCCCTCTGCAAACCTCAACATCCTGCCATCAGGTTTCCCTGGCAACTGTTGCCGCTGCGACAGCCCTTATCGCAGCGTCTTGATTTGGGTCTCGAATGCTAAACAGACGGGAGCAGACTGTGTAGACTCGTATCCATGTGTGCGCGTGCATCTTCCTTTAAAAATATAAACCGTGGTTTTTTTTTTACATATTTTGTCACCAACTATATTTTGCAGCACTGACTTTCTTGGCAGTGAATCGTTCAACTCGTTCAAACGCACTGTCCTCCATGCGCTTAACGTGCAGAAGGCCCCACACGGCGTTGCTAAACGCACCTTTGCACCCTGCACTCGGGATTAACACTCACACCCTGCATCAGTCATTAACATATTCCCTTCCCGGCGCGAGGGATCCGTATTCCCCTCACAGGTTATTTACATATTCATCTGTGCAAATAACGGATGCATTATCGTGTTGGTATGCTGGTGGGCATGCGCGCTGTGTGCTCATATCAGTTCTTGAAAGCGAGGGGCTGCTGCAAAAAAAAGCCATTTACCCCCCCCCCCCCCCCCTAATTCCTCAGATCCCGTGTTCCCCGCCCCATTCGCCCGTAGCGGCTCATCGCTTTTGGAAAGCAGCCGCGTAGCCCCTTCGGCACCTGCGAAGGGGCTACAAACCAGAGGCCATGTGATTGAAGCTGAGCTGGTGGAGGGAGCACACGCGCTGCGGCGTCTGAGTCACCGGGCGACGCACACGCTCCCCAATACTCTAATGGAAATGCTGTGTTTACTGTGCAGGAAGGGACCCGCTCGTTCACCCGTTCAGGGAACAGGTGAAAAACACAGTAATATACGTGTGGGGGTGTGTGTGTGTGTGTGTGTGTGTGTGTGTGTAATGTCTGCTTGTTTTTGTTTTTTTTTGCGCATGCAGTTGTGAATTACAAAATACCTGTTGTGCTGTTGTGTAGGTCAGTGTGTGTGTGTGTGTGTGTGTGTGTGTGATGAGGTGGTCTCACCCCAGCAAGGTTCGGTGATGAGGGAAAGAGGGCGAAGAGGCCCGTTAGACCTTCATTGTTAATCTCCAGTTTAAAGCAGCTCTCTCCCTCTGCTTCAGGCTACTTTTATGCTCCTCTCTGAAGTGAAAAAACTGCTTATTTTTCCCTTCGCTCCGGCATCCCCCCCCCACCCACACCCTCATCTCCATCTCTATGCATGTTGGGATAAACACCTCAGAGGAAAGGCCCGTCTCCTTCCAAACCTTCTCCTCCGCCACTTGTTAATCTAGGGTCAAAGGTCGGTTCCAGGGGGGGGGGGGGGGGGGCTTACGTCCACGGCGCAACCTCCGCTAGCTGATCAAGGACAACGGCTCGCATTCTGCACCGCGCCACTCGGTTTTTATTGTCTCCGCCCGGCTCCGCTGTGAACAAGGGTAACACCTGTTGGTGAAGCTGAGTGACTTTTAATGTTTTTACGGTTAATCGCCTTGACGAGCGATTTGACTTTAACTCGTGATCATCACAATCTGCCTACTGCTCTCGGAGTGGCGCGCGAGCGCGGGAGATACGAGGGCGGTCCAGGTTCAGTCTGCCACTAATTGCAGCCGTACTTGTGCCCCCCCCCCCCCTCCCCGCCCCTGGAGGCGATGTCGCACACGTGTTAACCTCGGCTCTACAAGGCCGTGCGAGCTGCCAGGCGGCTAAATTCATTTTCTGTCACACCGCCCTTTTAAAAATAGCATTGAAGCGACAGCGGAGCTCGATGCATTATTGATACGCGCGGTGTCAATGATGCATGGCGCCACCGGTGCTAACTTTCTCCCAGCTGCACAGGACCAGAGCGTCAAACCCCCCCTTAGCCTCCCCCACGCCACTCCGCCCAGCACGCGCAGCCACGTCTCACTTTCCGACTGTGCTTCTTGCTGTCAGCAGCTGGTTTCATCACCGCTGGTCTGGAGGCCGATTCGACGGCACCGGCCCTTTTTGACCCCCCCCGGGGGTCGATCTGCTCTGAGAAAAAAAACAAACAGAACTTCTTTCTTTCATTTGTCACAGTCACATGTTGCGTCTGCCGCGGCTGGAGATGAGATGTGAGCAGAAGT
The DNA here is from genome assembly GCF_949316345.1 of Pungitius pungitius. Taxonomy (NCBI): domain Eukaryota; kingdom Metazoa; phylum Chordata; class Actinopteri; order Perciformes; family Gasterosteidae; genus Pungitius; species Pungitius pungitius. Next base: position 3,707,789 of record NC_084911.1, on the reverse strand, counting down.
CGCTCTGTGTCACCGCTGTGAAAGGCCTGCCCCGAAGACACTTATCAAAGCTTATCTCACACACACAAGCATGCGCATGTGTAGGAAGCACACACACACACACACACCAACACACCAACACTGACTGACTGAGTGATTTATTGATTGAGGTGGTGCTTTCTTAAACAATTTGTGCGCTGGAGGTCAACACAAGCCTCTCAGCCGCCGCCGCGCTTCAGTTTAACGCGTGCGTGCTTTATATCCCGCGAAGGTGTCCTTAATTTGAGGAAGGCCGTGACATTAGCGCACGGCCTGTTTCCTCGTTGCCTCGGTAACCACGTTGTTGGTCACAAGATGGCCCGCGAGCTCTCCCGAGCTGTGTGGAGTCGAAAGGGGGGAGGAGGAGGAGGAGGAGGAGGAGGAGGAGGAGGGGGGGGGGGCGGCTCTGACGTAAAGACTGATGAGTGGTGTCTCATCGCAGATGACTATCTCCTCCGTGTCACTCGGCTGTGGATCATCGAGCCCGTGAGCTGCTGCTCCGAAGGAAACGGAGACAAAATCCAGTCATTGAAAAAAAGCTAAATGGGACTCAGTCAAAGCCCGTGTAGTAAAGTACGGATCGATGGAGCCGGACGCCGCCTAAGCAGAGAGCCTTTCATGTATGCTTTGGAAAGGAGGATATCACTGTCAAATGAAAACCTTGATTACTTTGAATAGAGGAAGCCAAACGAAAATTGCATTTTACTCCAAAATCTGTATAAACTGCCATGTTTGGACGCTGCGAGGTTTTTCCCACCAGAAAGCGGCCCGTTCAAACACAGAGCTGCGCTTGGAGAACCATCGGGTGTTGGGGAGACGGGACGCTCTTCAGTTGCCCCCCCCCCCCCCTCTCCCCCCGTGGCCCGAGGCGCTCTGGAGGACTCCCGTTTCGGTTCGGTGATGTGTGCTGACTGTGGGACTCGAATGTCCCCAACCATTCGTAACTATTGAAGGATGTGCTGACCCTGCTCTCAGAGGACGAGCCCCACAGTTAAGTTTCCAAACGCACCCCCCCCCCCCCCCCCCACCACCCCACAGAGGCCACCGGCTACCAGATTTACCGTTTATGGGCACCTTGGCTCAGTGTGATCAAAATCACACTCTGCTGTGTCTGATGTTTGTTAGAAGATCGGTGAGGGGGGGAGCAAGGTGTACATTTAAGTGCTTTGAAGTGTAAATTGAGGTCTGGTTGGAGCACCGTATAGAAGGTAGCAACAGCCGGAGGGCGTGAGGTCAACCCCAGATTTGGACGCAAACAGCGAGGGTCAGAAGGGGTCTGAGGGGCCCAGAGAGGTGAAACCAGAGCAGGGATCAGCGCGGAACCCCCCCCCCCCTCCCCCAGCCGAGCTGTGAACCCGCCTGGCAAAAAACAGTAGTAAACAGTCATCAATAAGAAATAACTTTTTACAAGCAGATATGAATTAATTTTTTTCCTTTGGCCTCTTTCAGCCCTCCCCCCCCCCCTGTTTTTATCATCGGTGCTGATTTATTCATCCAGCGTGACCTTTTGTACCCTCATTTCATGTCTGCTCCCATCGCTGCTCCCGGGCTGCGTGACGCCGACTTTACAAGTTACGCTTACTTACGCGCGCCGCCGCGCCGCCTCGGGCCCGCGCGCCCGCCCCCGTGGCCCGGAGGAACTAGAGGGACGAGGGAGGAGCGGTGGGGGCAGAGAGGGAAAAAGGGAGAGACGGATTGAAAAGAGACATGGGTGACAGGCGCAATGAAAGATGACACGTCACGTCACTCCACGTCCGTGTAGGTTTCGGTCTGAGCGCGTTTGCATGCGCATGCGTGAGTGCAAATGCACAGTGTGTGTTTTGTGTGGACGTCCGCATGAGTGGTTTTTAAGTATGCATATTTATGCATACGTCCGAGCGGGCTGCGCGCGTGCTTGTGTGCACTCCGGTGCACGCGCGCAGCCCGTGGTTTGTGTGACTGTGCGCGGCAGAGATACAGACGTGAAGGGGGAAGGGCCGCCGTGTTGCTTATATGTCACCCGGCGCCTGGGGGGGAAGTGACTCCTCTCTGTCCCCCACCCAGGGGAGGAGGAGGAGGAACAAGGCCGACTTCTCCTGCTTCTCTGCTCTCTCCTCACCCTCTTCTTGAGAAACGTAGCTAGAGCTTTTCCCTCTCTGAGTCCCTCCCACACACACACACACACACACACACACGCACACGCACGCACACACATGCTCACGGTAGCACGTCTCGCGTTATCCCCTTTCCTCCTCTTGTGCTTTTCATCCTGTTAAAGCTCCTGTTCCCCTCCTCCGCTCTTCTCTACCTCGTGCTTCCTGGCGCACCGCTGCCACCTCCTCCTCCTCCTCCTCCTCCACCTCCTCCTCCTGCCATTTTTCATCCCCCCTGCAGCTAGATGTCAACTTGTGATTCTCTATTAACCCCTTGAACCCCACTAACCCCCCCCCCACACACACACACTCCTGTTTAGCCCCCTGCACCACTCCGATCGTCCTCTCAGGAAAAAGGAAAATAAATCTAAGAACAATTCAAGGCTTCTGATATTTCCTTTCCTCTGTTCAATTAAACATGGCCTCCATCTGCTTCCTTGTTTCACTTCAGCTTTTTCTTCTGCAATATTGACTATGGTTGTTCTTGTGATTGTTTCTTAAGACTGTGTTTTACCCTGTTATAACCAGAGATGTTAACACTGGAGGAACATGTCACGGGTGTGTGTCTGTTCCTGTGTATGCGTGGAGTAGGGTGGATTTGCTCCGCTTCAAGGTTTCTGTGCCAAAACCTTTTCGGAAAACACTTAATCTTTGTTCATGTGCCATCTTGAGAAATTTATGAAATAAAAAATAACGTTTTTTCCAAAAATTCCAAGTGAAAATGGGGTGCTTGTTTATTTATTTTTACTGTAAGTCTATCAACTTAAAACAGCGTGCGCACAACAGCAGCCGTTGTGCCTGCATGTGTGTGTGTGTGTGTGAGAATTAATGCACATGAATTCTTGATGTGTGCGTTCTTCTAAGATCAAGTTATTTTCCCAGATATCTCCCCCTGCAGCATCAGTTCCTTCCCCAGTGTGCTGCGGCTGTGTTGTGGTGTTGTAATGTGCATGTTTGTGTGTGTGTGTGTGTGTGGGAAGGCATTGTGTCAGTGTGTTAAAGCTGATTTGACACATTGGCTGTGGAGCGGCTGGCTGCAGGGTGTGTATTGTAACCCAAGCGGCCCGACCCACGCCTGCGCCCCACGTCCAGCCCGCATGTGCGTGTGTGTCTTTGCATTCATGAGGGCGCAGGTCCGCGTGTGTCCCTGTTTGTGCGTTCTTCGTGGTACGCTGTGTGTAGCCCGCGGTGAACACTTAGCTTGTGCTGGCTGGGGGTTTGCCAAGAGGTCAGTCTCTGAATGCTACTGACTCAGGGTTACAATTAATGTGTATTATGTGTGTGTGTGTGTCTGTGTGCGAGCAGGAACAGTGCTGGGGAGGGGTCAGATGGGAGGAAAGGGTGTTTTCATGGATTCATTGTGTCTTATTCTGTAATGTTCAGGAAGCAAAATGGTGTAATTGACCTATTTTAATTTGTCAGCTCTGGCATTACGCTGTGAAAGGGTTAGATGTTACTTCAGGGATCCTTTACCAAGTTTGCTGCAAACCCGCTGACGGATGACCACGACTAACGATAGAAAGATCAAATTTGTGTGTGTGTGTCCTCACAAGCTGAGCTCAGTGTTGAGACAATACACAACATTAAAAACGCCTGGATTTAAACTGTTCAATAATGTCATCTGGAATGAAAGATAATCAATGACTGAGCGAGAGCTGCACGTGTAGTAAGACTCGGTTAAGAGTGGACTAACTGAAGAGCGGACAACGGACGTTAAAAAAACGCAACATCAATAGTTCTACACAGTGTAAGGTCAAGAAGTACCTTCCCATGCGGCTTAACTGAAGACTCACTTCAGTTTCTAGTTTCAAACACATGGTTTGATACCTTTTCTGTGGAGGGTAAATGTAGTAAATGTGGCACTGCGACGTCATTTTGCTTCCTTCGACAAATCCATGAACACAACTCACAAAACATCAATGAAATAAATGATTCCAAACTCTTGTTTTTGGTCAAAGAAAATCTTAAATTAGCCCTGTAAAATGTAAAAATATGCCGACTCCAAGCACTGTTTCCCCTCTGCTGTCACTCTGCCGGGCTGAGCTGGTTGTTGGAGGCTCCCACTTCTTCACTTCTTCAGAGAAGACAAATTAAATAAAAAGAAGAAGAAAAAAAAAAGGACAAAGTCACTCCGGCGGAATTGGTTGTCTCTTCCAGTTTATCTTCCGGACTGTGAGGAAACTTTCATGTAAGGCACACACGTCTCACTCTCCTTTGGACGTCGCCGCTGACAGCCTCCAACAAAAGACACGCTGACATTCGGTACAACGACGCGTTTCCCTTTCCCGCAGGCGCCCGGAGGGCCATTCGCAGTCCTGACAGCTATTTCTTCCCAGCTGCAGCGTCTCCCCCGTTTTCCTTTCACTGACCCGAAACAAAACCCCAACAAGACAGTTTGGCTTTAAATAATACGCTATTTAACCAACAAGGTGTTTCGGGTCTATGGTTGACTGAAGGGTTGCTGGAGCCAATGTGGAGTGTGGACCGGTAGCTGGGAGGGAGACGGCTGAGATGTCCCTTGAGCAAGGCACTTAACTCTAAAAGATGAAGATGTCACTTTGTGCTTTGGCATGTACACTGTGTGACAGCAAAAAGCGGGAATCCAAATAAGTCACAGTTTACGTTTGGTTTCAAGTGGGACACGAACTACAGTCGTCTCGCTCAAAGTCTTTGATTGACTCGCCGAAAAAAAATATATATATATATGATCATCCCCAGTAACATTTGGTTGGATGGGAACTTAATTTCTAGGAGTTTGGTCTAACAAGACTAAGACTCAAGGATCCAAACCCAAATCAATCACTGATTTTGATTTCAAAACATGCAAGCAATACAAAATCTGCAAAATCCACTGCATGAACTCTTGAGCGTCCCTTCTTACAGCTTTTACTCGTAAACCAGAAGGGGTTTATTCTTTTATTCCCCTGAGCTGAAAATCTAGCACTAAACTTTCCTCTTTCTCCAAAAATTCAGAAAATTCAGTAATCAGATTATTGTAATCCAGTTACACATTATGTATTAGTCCTCCAGCCTTTGTGTGGGTGTGTGCATGAGAGGCAGAGGCAAAAAAAAAAAAGAGAATGCAAACAAACACTGCCTTGTTTTGCATGCTGTCCGTGCACAATGCATCTTAAAGCAAACAGGTCTGAATCGCATTAGCGTCATATAATTTGCATCACCATATTCCAAAAAAAAGCTCCTGTGTGTTCCGCGCACAGCTGCAGGAGCTGCAGTGCTCGGTAAAACACGAGAAATACATGTGTTCTTTCCACAGGAGTCATGTGTTGGATCGTCAAAACGCTGATGCAACACCGCTTCCATTTGCACACATGCTATTTATGCTCACGCTGAATAGATTATGCAAAAACCACCTGACAATTCTCACTTCCTCTTCACAGGCAGCGGCAGGCTGGAGCGGCTGCGTGGACAGACTGCATGAAATCCACGACAATTTGTGTGCGACAAAGCAGTGAGGCTGAGCCGGGGCAGCTCAATCAAACGCTTCTATTTCTCTCTCATCTGTGGTTAGGTCAAAATAGATGTGATTGAAGGTGGGAGGAGCTGTCGGGGAGAAATATAAGCTCATGGAAGGACAGAGAGGGGGCATTGGTGGTGGGGGGGGGGGGGGGGGGGGGGAGGAATAGAGTCCTAATGACGGGAGGGAAACAAGTTCCCGTTTCATGCCCCCCTTCTCATGAAAAGGCCAATTCTTTCAGTTGGCTGAAATCTAAATGATTTCTCCCTCTGCCTTCCCCTTCTGGGGCCTGTCGCATGTCACTCCCCCCCCCTCCTCGCTGCCATTTGTCTCGGGTTTTCTGCTCCGGTGCTCATGCCGCGTTGTCATCGTGGTTGCTCTGCGAGGCGGGCTTCGTCTGGAGGTCAAGCCTGGCATTAGTCCTGGACGTGAAGGTCAGAGCCAGAAAAAAAAAAAGGAGCCTCTGTCTTCTTTAATTCAGCTTTGTGTGACGAACCGTCCATGTCACCCCGTCCGCAGCCCCCACGCGTTCTTCTCCTCGCCACTCTCCTGTTCAGCAGTAATACAGTTGTAAAGCGTAACCTTGGAGACAGGGGCTAATCATCCATCCCACAGCTACCCTTTCAATCCGTCTCCATCCACCTCACTGTCTCTTCACCTCTCCTCCTCGCTTTCGCCTCCCACCTCCTCTCCACCTTTCCCCTCCTCTTCACCGCAACAGGCTACTTAGGTATTTCATTGGGTTTACACTACTTTGCCAATCACCTGCCTACCTCTTTGCCTATCCCCCCCCCCCCCCCCCCCCCCCCCCTCTTCCCCTCTATGTGTTTGTCCTGTGGAAGGACGTTTGTTTTCCTGTGGAGGCAGAGGGGAATCGACATCGAAAGATGAGTTATTGATTAGAAAGCAGGTTGCAGGGGAGATGTAATGCGGCTCAGAGAGAGAGAGAGAGAGAGAGAGAGAGAACAGGATGACACGTACAACCTACGACAGGTCCTGCATACTGTAGCAAGGCAGCATATCCACGCATGCCATTGTGGCGCATATGTGCAAGGTGTGCAAGGTAGTTTGGAGACGCCGTTCCATGCACACCTGATTAAAGGTTAAAATCAAATTAGAGATACTTGACTATCTGTTGATGAAAATCAACATCCCATCAAGGTCTTCAAAACACTTGCTGTTACTGCTTCACCTTTAATTATCTCGAATCCTTGTGTGGATAGTGTGTGTCATCATCAGTGTGAGCTGACCAAAATCACCCCCGTTGAACGGACCAACTGGTGATTGATCAGTTGATACTAAATGAACAAACACGTTTCAGTGGACTACGCTTTCAAACCATAATGCTCTCGGTTCCTCTCTAGCTCAAGTTTTGGACGTGTCAGAGGCGGCATGACAATTTACGTCCGTTACATGTGAACAGCCTCTCCTTAAAATACACTTCCGACATCGGCTTATGTTTTAAATTTACTCATGCAAATAGAAAGCTGGTGCCAAGAGGACTAAAATTCAAGACTCGACACACTGAGAAGAGAACAAAAGTCTTCTTTTCGGTCTTGGTGCGGTACACAGATAGCGGTCCAAAAACGTTAGGCAAGGTCTCAGTAAAGGTAAATGAAGGTTGGTCGGAAAAACACAAAGAATGATTGAACCTGTGAGGACAAAGGAAAGCACTCAGACTAAACACACAATGAAAAGGGGGGGATAACTATGGACATGTGAAAACAATCAGGGGGTTGCAGACAATCCCACAGGCGGGAATCACACAAGGCTCAAGGAATCGGAAACAAGAAACTCTCATCCAAGCTGAATGTGGCCCCACTTTCTGTAGTGCATTACACGCTAAAATGCTCACGGTACAAGCTTCAATGCTCTCGCTACAAGCTAAAATACTCACGCTACAAGCTTCAATGCTAACGCTACAAGCTAAAATACTCACGCTACAAGCTTCAATGCTAACGCTACAAGCTAAAATACTCACGCCACAAGCTTCAATGCTAATGCTACAAGCTAAAATACTAACGCTACAAGCTTCAATGCTAACGCTACAAGCTAAAATACTCACGCTACAAGCTTCAATGCTAACGCTACAAGCTTCAATGCTCACGGTGCAAGCTAAAATTATACGTTTATAATTTCCTCTTTATGAAATTTGATATGGAACATTGAATATGTTCAAATTAATTCTTCGTGTGGACCACATTTCACCGACTATAATTATATGAAAAATACATTCAATATCATCTCTCTTCCACACAGATTGGTTTGTTTGTGAAACATGTAGTTCCCTTGGTTAAAAAAAGAGACTGTAGTTCTGAGATGTTCAGACCGAATATCGCGCAGTTTTCAACAAGAAATCAACCGTGAAATCCCCGCTGGTGCTCACTACTAACTACTTTTATATTTTGAAAAAGGTTGAAAGACAGGTATAATTTGCCTCTGTGCGCTAATTTTTAGATCTGTCCAAAATACAATATTTAACAAGTTTAGGGTGAGAATAAGTTGCATGAACGGGCAACTCTGTGATTCATCCTTAAGTTTATTGGATTTGTCAACTGAGAGCTGTTTTACACATTTCATTCAATTCCTCTTTTAATGAATATGGGATGCACAAAAGGTAAATCCTCCTTTGTTTCATCTGCAATGCTTAATACTTGAAATGCATTGAATTGGCGTTCGGTTCAAATTGCTGATGGTTGTTGTCATATACCACTTTCCATAATTTTCTGATTTATCTGACTCTTGTCTGCCAGAAATGGATCCTCTGTGTAAGTTTTCCTGGACTGCAATCTTAAGATTCAGGAAAGCTTTGCAAGGCCATGCATGGTGGTCAAGCTCAGAACAAGGCATTTATCTTTATTCCTTATTGGCAGCACACTGGAGATATTATTTTCCACATGACTGTTGCACATTTTAACTGCACTGTTAAGCTCGCCGTAACATGAAAAAGCGACACACTTTGGGCCACATGTGGCTCACATGCGAGTACCATAAATATAACACCTGCAGATTTGCAGTATGGCAGTGCAGAGAATATGTCATCCCAGGAGAGGGTCAAAAATCCAGTAAACAACACGAGATGTAATTTATAACAAGGATTTACCCAGGGACACTGTTTCATGCACAGTTATCCATGAAGAGATGTCTTTTTTTTCTCCTAAGAGCAAGCATATGTTCTGTCAGACACCAGCGGAGGCATCAACATAACACCAGTTCACCAGCCAACATATGTGCCTTCAATAGAAACAGGTCTTTAACGAAGGTGCCAGAGTCGTCTCTGTGGTGCTGCAAAAGTGTTCACAGGACGTTGACTTGTGATTTGACGCCATCACAGGCTCCAGTCTGGACCCCGCGACGGGTCCACGCATCCGTTTCCATTGAGCTCCTCAAATCCTGACATCCGAACAGGACTCTGACGGAGGAGATGAGAGCAACCCAGAGCTATCTCTGATATTCAGCATTCCCGACTACAGCAGAACAACTTGGAGGATAAATATAACAAACAAGCACGATACGATTATGAATGCATTACCATCCAGCCGACAGGGACGCAACACTGAGTCCTTTCGAGTTCCCGCATCCCACAGAAATGATTGGTATGCAAAACAGAAGCCCCCTGGTTTAGAATAGAGACACATTCCTGCTTTTACTCTTACTTACACTCCTGCTAATAATTGGATGGCTTGATGCTACACGCAGAGATGTGATTTAAGATCCATGTTCTGGGAAAAGCTCTGCACGTGCACATGGTCACTTGTGCCACCATTCCCTCCCATCCCTGCGCTGCAGCTCTAAACGATTAAAGTTGTTGCGGTAATGACTTGAGGGCAAGGGAGGCAATGGTCGAGGGGAATTTTTCTCTCTCTCTCTCTCTCTCTCTCTCTCTCTCTCTCTCTCTCCCTCACTGAACGTCTTAAATCCATCGATTAGCTACAGAGGAGTACTGACGGGCAGCAGCCACTGCGGCCCTGCGGGGTTGCCTGTGTGTGTTTGCGTGTGCGCATTGTCCCGCCAGTGTGAACAACAGACAGCAGACGCGGGGGCAGAGCCTGCAGTTGTGCACACCTATGCGAGGGACCTGCGAGAGCCTTATTTACTCCACTACCTGGTTTATTGAGTCAACCCCCTCGGTCAAGCTCTGATGCAGCTGCCTGCCAGGCTGCCACCTCGGCTGCCTCCGCCACCGCTGCACGCCACGTCCCCGCCCCCCTCCCCCCCCCCCGGCTTCAGCAGCGTCCGTGGCTCCCCCGTAGTTCAACGCAGTCACAAAGGCACTTTTCTTGTGCACACGCAAAGGTTGTTCACGATGCAGAGGCACGCCACCTCTACGCCCGCACTCACTGGACCTGTTTAAGGTCGGACCTGTGACGGCAGCAGTGGTGCCTAATGAGACAACATTATTTATAGTCCGGCGTGAGAGGAGCGGCCTCGCCATTAGACTGATAATGAGTCACTGAGATATTGATGGATGCCTGCCTATATTGGTATTCACCAAGGAACCAGCGGCACTTCTCCGGGTTGCCGTGGATACCAATGTTGCCTCCAAAATGACCCAATAATAATAATGACAACAATGACTGCACCATGTGGGAATTGAGTTTTAAGACCACAAGGAGAAGGACGCCGGCCGTAGCGCCAGATAAATGAAGGATGAAAAGAAAATGATGCAAAATTAAAAAAAGAGATATAAAAGTGGAAGGGAGGTGGTGGTGGTGGGGGGGGGAGGGGGGATGTTGTGTCAGGAGTTTTGGTTGGGTGGAGGGCGCACAATCAATGATCAGTGGAATAGCATTAGCATTGTTCACACATCCCCAGCCCCGCTCGCCACGCCACCCCCCCCAGCCCCCCACCAACCCCTTCCTCTTGCGGCCTCTCTGTCTTTCTTGCTGCAGTGGCGTTGCCATGGTTACCGAGAAATGTGGGAATACCTCTGTCCTTCAGAGAGAGAGAGAGAGAGAGAGAAGGAAGAGATGGAATGAGACATCGAAGGGAAGGAAAGGAAGGAAGGAAGGAAGAAAAAAAGAAAGGAAGGAAGATGCAGGGGCGCTTTGGGGGGCTCACTGGCCACTGAGCCCACATTAAAGGAGCAGCTAAAGTGTGAAACATTGTAATTTTAAACACTCGTGTGCACACATGAACAAAATGTGCGTCAGAGTCGGCCACCCGCTAATGCATTCAGCTCCCTTCGCTGGCTCCGGTTCCATGAAAGAGAGTTAGCGGAAAGTGTTTTGAGTGAGTTTGTGTGCGCTTATACACACCCACCCACACACACACACACACACACACTTTCTCACGCACATCGTCTCTGTCTCTCTCTCTCTCACACACACACACCTACACCTGACTGTGATAGCACACATGTTAATCAGTTGCCAGCCAGGCTCCGGTGTATCCCCCTGGTCTCTGTGTTGTGAATCCAAGGGTTACTATGACAACTAATTTAGACTGAACAGATAGTCTCAGTGCCGTTTGCTTTCCACTGCGTGTTTACCCTTCATCCTTTCCCTCACAACTCCTCGTTTTCGTCTGTCCATGCAGGTGACAAAGTGCATTAGCATGCTACCAAAGTGCCTCCCAACTCGGCTGCTGCTCCCGTCGTTCCCTCTTTCCGCATCGCTCTCACCTGGCTGCCAACCTGCTGCAAAGATCCTCCTCCGATTCATTTTATTGGCAGCTAGCATTTCCATGGAAACATTTCAAAACCATGGCAACTATTTGAAAACTGCTGCATTCGTCCCTTTGCTCTCCCCCCCCGCCTCATGCTACCTTCACATGATCCTTTGTCTCCTCTGCGGAATGGACAATGCATCCGTCGCAGTCAACCTGCACGGAGAATAGACTGTGTGAACTGTATGTGTGATGAAGTACGTCTACTTCTTATGTAATACAGCACGCTATTACATTCATCTGTGGTCTCATTGTGCATTGATTTGCGCTTCAAGGCTTGAGCCTTTCACACACACACACACACACACACACACACACACACACACACACACACACGTGTAGTGTGTCCATGCTGCATCCTCTGCTCGTGCACCCTCTGCAGGAACCGACCATGAATATGGCCAGGTGCCTAATGCTCTCCTCCTCCACTATTTACCTTGAGCTCGTCCTTCCAAGTGTTTCAGTAGCACGGCCTGTCAGTCAAACTTCCGGCTCCTCCCCCGGGACGCAGCCCGACCATGTGAACCGGAGGAAGACGGAACTGACTGGCAGCTGCTTTCGGTGTTGGACTCCACGAACATACAGGCCAAGCCCCAAGATTTGATTTTAATGCTGCAGTAGGTCACGTCAGTGCAAATCAAGGGAGACACGACAGATTTGCCATAATAAAAAAGCGTTTTTATTGCAATTTGAATACTGAGTCAATCAAAAATGTGTTTATGTTATTCTAGCTATGTTAATAAACTAACATTATATTGTTAGAAATATGTTCATCTCACTAATTAAATATATTTCATTTAAAGAACATATAGGAAAGGATTTCCTAGGGGACGAGGGTTTAAGGGTCAGTGTCCTACAAAATGTCACTTAAAGAGACATCGACAAAGTGAAAGACTCAAAAAGACAGCGTGTTGTTGGCAACACTAAGAAACATAAAAACAACCACACAGAGACAATATAAGGCCTGTAAAGAGATACAAACGGACACACTTTGAATATGGAAATAAGCAGCAAAATTACAACCAACAAACAGTAAGCAATACATAATAATAAAATAATAAGAAATGATGAAGCCTATGTATTTTGCGCATGGTCTCACAATCCGTCCCTGGTAAATGCTGCTGTGCATCAGCACGCTGGCGTGCATGTAGGTGGTTCCAAATGATGTTTGGATGTCAGGTATAGTCATATTTTGCCCGAAGAGAGTGGACCAATTAGGTAACCACGACAGTTCTGCACTTATAGACACCGTGCTGATTTATTCCTAGGTCGTTGAAACGGATCAAAACATGCACCATTTGTTCCATTTAGATCTGTGAAGGCGCCAATATGTATGTGAAAAAGCCAAAGGTGCAAAGAATTAGCATAAGAACCAGAAGACGTATTTTTCTGTGCTCATTTAAAGTCACATGAGTCACATTTAGCCTTTCCCATCTAGTCGAACGTATGTATCCCATTAACCAACCGGGATGCATCCTCTTCAGATGTCACAGGGAAGTATAGTACACGATATCCCCAAAACATAACGGTTTAAGGAGCTGTGATGATGTGCTGCAGGTTTAAGTCCCAGCTTGACTCGAATGCATTGCTGCAGTGCGCTGGATCCGTCTCCTCATAGGAGCCATTGGACTGTCTTTATTAAAAAGGTCTTGAGTTACATATCAGAGCAGATCCTCTTTGAATGAATGAAGATGTGAGGAGAACATTCACGCAGGATTGCAACTAACAATACTTTGTGTGCCAAAAAGGGGGGTGGGGGGGGTGAAAAGTGCCATAACTGTGAAATTTAATCCGTCCTATTTTAGATCCATCTGTAATAATTGATCTCTCACCAGAGCTCTGATGCGACAGGCTTTGATTTTTATCTAAAAGATCTAATTGTAGAGCTGTGGTCATACAAGTGCAGGGAAACTAATAACATCACTCGCAACGTGCAGATAAAATCCTTCCCATCCTTAATGATAAAGGAGCTTTGTGTGCATCTCTTCACTGTTGAGCTGCCCTCACTATTCTGCTTGAATCATGAAAATCGTCTTCTTTCTCACCCTTTGCTTTTTGGTATAGTTTTTTTTTCTCTGCTTGCAATTTTTCCAACCGTGGATTCCTTAAAATACAACATTTCCATTTTTCTTCTTTTAGCGAGTAAAGGGAAATTAGCGTAATTGTTTTAATGAAAAGGCCTGAAGGCGTTTTTTTTTTCTCCACCCTGTGATAGCAGAGTCCCTCTCACCTGAAGCGCTACGTCGCCCCCAAAATCAAAGAAGCAGGAAACAAAAACCACGGTTACAGCAGAAAAATATATTTTAAAATAGTGCGGCATTCTTTTTTCTTTTTTTTAACAAAAACAACACCCTAAAATAATAATACTATTACGGAACATAATGCAGATGAAAGCACAGCCTATTCCCAAAAAGACCTGCTCGGGATTTGCTCAGTGGGGGGAAAAAAAAACAATTACAGTGGCATGAAATGAATAAAAGGTACATTCAGTTATCTGAGTCCTTTGAAGACGGCTGAGGACGAGTAAGCAAAACTAATTCAACAGCAAGAGTTTTCCGTTACAGAGGGAAAAAAAAGCCCAAAATGCAGGGAAGAGGAGTTGGTGCCGGTTTCTTCTTCTCTGGAGAGAGTGGGGTGGGGTGGAGGGGGGGGTGAACCTTCGACAGTCGCAGGATTCTGGCGAGTTAACGATGACGAGTCGGCAGAGAGGTGAGGACGTTATGATCAGACGAAGGTATCAGGCGGCTAATAAGGACGACCACCAGGCTCTATTCCTGCCTCTCACATCAGCCGCGGTTTCCTGGACCGCGCGGCGTCTTGGAGTGTGGGGGTGTGTGTGTGGGGGGGGGACCCTCTGATTAAAGTTCAGTGATGTTTCTGGTTGAGGCGACGCTGCTGTTTTGCGAGTTTGTGCTCTCAAACGATGCAGTTTTCCGACGAGTCGTTCCATTTTTTTTCCAGGCAAGAAGAGACTGGAAATGTCCTGCTCGCCGTCTTCTGGCCCTCAAACCCGGGATGAGGCCTTTCCACCTTTTTCACAGTTGAGACCGGACCTGCAGATCCCAACCATGTTTGTCTGATGCACTCCTAGCCATATGATCGAGTTCCCTTTGGTCAACACCACTAGTCGTGTTCCTAATTTTCAAATTGTCCTTTTTAAACCATTTAGCCGTTAACTTTCTGCTCCCTTCCCAACCAGGGCCTCGTTTAACTGCAACATTGCTCAGGTGTTAAAGCTGGTGTCCCTGGTGTGAACAGTGTTTCTCACGCCATCTGACTTCATGATATACGATCATTGAGGAACTGTTTATGTACTCTGGCCCAATCTGTGATGACACATCCTGACAGGTTGGGTCAAAGGAAAGTCTCACCGTGTGTGTGTGTGTCTGTGTGTGTGTGTGTGTGTGTGGGTGGTGTGTGTGGAGGCATCCTGATGGAGCGTGACGTTTGTCCCCGAGGCGGCGTCGGGGCCGTTCCAAATGGCCCCGCAGTCCTTGTGTCTCCTGCAGGACGGTGCGGATCGATGATGCCAGGGCATGATTGACCACAGACTACAGATCCCATCCTGCCCCACAGTGGTCACCTGAGACCTCGTGAGAATATGAGAAATGACCAAACAATCCAGAAACCACCTCCAAGCCTTTGCTGCCGTCACCACTTCTCTTGCATTTGCTGTGTGTTTTGCACATTTTCTTTGCTGACAGTTTCCTTTCGCACTCTGCAGATGGATTTACATCCACAATATGTGGCTCATCTGTGTGTGCCGACATATCAAACACCTACACAGGCGTGTGAGCCAACGGGAGCCTTCTGTCGGCTATGTTTATTCCATGAAACGGTGAATTCTCACCTTCTAAAAAGGTAAAACGCGCCGAGGAATCATTTTAAATCAATTTGTAAACAAAATTTCCAAATTTCAGCCGACATCACAGGGAAAGCAATCAATACATGGATGAGATATGTAGTATTTCAAAGGAAAAGTCAAATGTCTTAACGGCTGTTATTTGCCGTCATTCTCTCCTACTTTTCACGCTTTGTGTCGAGTTCGGTCGGTTCCTTTAAGGCGAGATGGTTTGGACCATTTTATCTCCCACATTCACACTTCTTCTTTAGTAAAATCTGTTCGCCATTTCAATATGCTAATTAATATATTACGGTAGTAATGTTTGAGACTTGATTGAGACTTGAAAAATGTGAAGCTTAATTAAGAGGAGAGAGTCTAATAGAAATGGTCTGGAAAATATCCCTTTTTCTCGTATATGCTGAGACTAAATAAAATAAAATAAAATGGATTGCTTCCTTCTGGTTTGGGTAGTGAAGTAGTTTTAGGTTTTAGGTTTTCGGATTCGGGGCGAAGTTGAATGAAGCTGAAACAAAGCCACATATATATACTGTATATCCATGTCGACGGCTTAAATTGATTGTGCCCTACTTGAATTTTTCCAGTTGTAATTGCAATCCTAAAAAAGGCTAAATGGTTGATTTGGGACCATGTTGATTGAGTGATTTTGCTCTTAACCCAAAACTTCAGGACCCTCGTTTAAAAAAAAAAAAGCCCCTCACTGGAGGTCTGTTCTTCACGTGGACATCAGCTGACTTTCTTTCAGCCGAATGTGGTCATGAAGTCGTCATTATTCTTGTGAAATGTGAGGGCAGCTCTCTCCCTCAACACCTCCACCGCCTCCACCCCCCCCCCATCCCCCTCCACCGCCCCCCCCAGATACAATGTGCTCATTATATGGGTCGTGAGCTCTGGGAGGGTTTGTGCTCTTTAATCATTGAACACGATGACATGGGGAATAAGTCACAGTGGTATTCAATAGTGCATCGCGTGGCCCACAGAAGATGAAGACAAAAAGCCCGTGCAGC
The DNA here is from genome assembly GCF_949316345.1 of Pungitius pungitius. Lineage (NCBI taxonomy): Eukaryota > Metazoa > Chordata > Actinopteri > Perciformes > Gasterosteidae > Pungitius > Pungitius pungitius. The sequence goes on along the minus strand of NC_084911.1, from coordinate 3,691,628 downwards.
AGGGGGGGGGGTCTGGGGGGGGGTGGACCCCGTGTGCGGTGGGGAACAAACAGGTGGACGGTCCTACATGATGGATGTGTGTTCTCCCGCTGTCTCATTTAGTTCTTATAGTGTAATTATATGGATGAGACCCACGGCAGGGCTCTTCTGCTCCAGTGCTCTCACCCCCCCCCCCCGACCCTCTCCTCTCTCTCTCTCTCTCTCCATCTCTCTTCCTCTCTCACTCCAAGTCTGTGATTTCATGCATAATTACTTGGATAATTATAGTTCCCTCCATCCTACTGTTTCAGGAGGTCTGTTTCCGTCTCTCTGGCATCTCCAGTCTGTCTTTTTCCCTTTAACTCACATCCGCACACACAGACCCGTTCGTCCCGTCACCCTCTCCTGTTTCTTCCTCCTCGTCCTCCTCGTCCTCCTCCTCCTCGTCTGAGGCGGGCCTGTTCCAATATTGGAGAGACAGCACAGCAGATACGGCGTGCGGGGAAGGAAGCCTGCCGGTTTACTCCCGGGCTGCTGTGCTTCCTCGTGAATTATTCATTCAGACATCACAAATTTAAAGAGCCCTAAAGGTGTGTCACGGGGAATGATGGGGAAACAAAATGCTCCTTTTCTTTCCTACTACTTAAAGCTTCTCTGTGTGAGAAGGCAGAGGCTTCGGCGTTGTAAACTTCCACCGTCTCATGTTTTTTTGAAAGTTTCGTTAAGGCTCGCGGATGATGCCAGCAGATACAATTAGTTTGATTGCTTAGCAACTGAAAATCACTTTTCGCGAGAGGGAACAGAGGGTAAAAGCGCAGGTGGAGTATCAACGTTACACGCTGGTTTTCAGAAGATCTGTTTTTCCCAAAAACCTTCCATGCAAAAAAAAAAAAAAATCTTTCATGTGTCAATCAGCAGAGAAACGCTGCACACTGTGTCTCAGGTTAACTGACAGGCCAAAGATCCACACACACACACACACACACGCTTGCAGAGTCGTTTACTGCTCAACAGGGTTCAAAATGTAAGCTTTGCGCTGCACTGCAGGTCTGCTGTGCAACCAATCGTGACCTACTTTGAGGTATCTGGAGGATTTTCCCTTCTTCATCTGAGCGTTTATGCCCTCAACCTGTTTTCAACTCATCTGGAACAACGCGCTGCGATGCAAAGCAGGAAATGCAATCTATTGGCCTCAGAAGGGCTGGATGTTTTAAAGGGAGCGCGAGGAGGCGGGGCTTGTGCTGGGAAGGCGTCGCGGTAATGTGATAGTTCCTTTAATAACCTGCCGCCTATGACTGCCCCCCCCCCCCCTCGGGGCCCGATGGTGGTCATCGTGGTCATTGGCACTGTGCTCTAACCCCCTCTGCTGGACAGACAGGAGACCGGGGCCCTGATGCGGTCAGGGGGTGGGGGGGGGGGTTGGGATGGGACGGGCCTGCAGAGCGCCCTCACATCTCGAGAGGAGGGTGACGTACTCATTCTGCAGCCCGTTGATCTTTCCCCCTCCGTCGGGGGGGGGGGGGGGACGTGTGCTGTGCAGGGCGGTCTGGGTTGCAGCACATCGGCGAGGAGTTTAATTTGGTGTGCGAGGCGAGCGGCGGCAGCGGCGGACTCTCCCAGCAGGCACCGTGCCGTGTTTGTATTGCGGGTGTGTAAATTAGCGGTAATTCGTTTGCTCAATAATGACGTGGGAGAGCTAATTAGGGCAATGTTGATGGGTGCATTAATTAGTCTCTAGTGTGCGATGCTAATGAGACCCTGATTCGGAGTGTGTGCGTTTGTGTTTGCACGGGTGTAAGGCATGTATCTGTAAAGGCCCTCCACTATAGGTCACGCCATGCAGAAGGTAGCGAGACAGCATGTGGCGATGGGGGGGGGGGGGAGTGGCGCTCAGCATCGCATCCCTGCATCTATGCACATGTACAGTGTCTTTATACACGGTATGAAAACTCTAAATAAATAAGTTATGCTTATGCTCATGTGACAGAGATCATAATACAAAACAATGGACAAGGCCGCTGTGCCACACAATATTATGAACCAAACATAAATGACCGCTCGTTAAAACCATGGGACACCGTGGCAACCCCGGTTCATTTGTTAAATGCATGTTGCGCAACCTCCTCTCCTCCGAGTGTCTCTTCCATGCGTCCAAGAGTTGTTAAATAGCACTTTGGAACAACATCTTTTTTTTTTTTAGACCAAATGGCAGAAGAAAATATTTTTGCTTGACACTGAAAGTGTCCGACTTCGCTTTGTTGCAGATCTGCAGCCTGTTGCTCTTTTGCTCGTAGTGTGAACCCATAAGGAAACTTGGAGAGTGTGTGGGTGTGTGTGTGTGTGTGTGTGTGTATGTGTGTGCAGCCCGTCTCCATCTACATCAGTGTACGAGCTACATCGCTGAGCGGCGACCCCTCCACTCAACCGGAGCTCGACCTCAAAACGCAGTCCCCGAACAACACACACACACACACACACACACACACACACACACACACACACACACACACACACACACAACAGACGACACACAGAGGCGTAGTGGATGGGAGGCTGTTTTTATAAGAGTGTTTCAGTGACAGGTCGGCTTCCCGTCTGCGCGTGGTCACCGCGGGGCGGCGCCGCCACGCGGGACGTGACACACGCCGGCAGCTCGCTGGGAGGATTTATGGCACGTTACCGTGGTGGCGCTCGTCACGGCAGCGCTGAGAGGCAAGCGTATAGGGAGAGGGGGGGGGGGGGGGGGAGAGAGGAGGGTGATCTATTCTAATCATATTTATTCATGACTATCCCATTATACATAATCCATTACTATTCCTGTTCGACTGTATCCTCGGCTGTTTGGCGGCGTCGCTCATTTCTTCGCCTCCGCTCCTTTCTCTTGTACAACTAGTGGGGGGGAGGAGGGGGGGAAGAGGGGGGGGGGGATCAAGAGGAATTTGAATCAGCATGAGAGGCCGGAAGATCATCGTGTTCAGAGACAGAACTACAGAACTCAAGGAACTTTAACCGACGCACGCAGCGACGACGTGACTCTTTTTTTCAACTAAAAGTTGTCAAAAACAAGAGACCAGTCAGAGGGCCGAAAGAGACGGCCTTTGACGGGAAAGCGAGGGCGGAGCGTACCGTGAACCTCCAGCTTGCACTCCACCGCGTCCTCGCCCAGCTCGTTGACGGCCCTGCAGGAGTATTTGCCCCCGTCGTACACCCCCGGCTTGCGGATGTTCAGGGTCAACACGCCCTGGTTGTTCTGCATCAGGAACTTGGGGTCTTCGCTGATGACCATGTTGTTCTTCATCCAAGTGATCTTGGGCTGAAGCGTGTCGGGGGATAGAGAGGAGGAAGAGGAGGAAGAGGAGGAGAGGAGCTCACAAACAGAGCGAGACGTGTTGGGAGGGTTAGGGGAGCAGAGGGAGAGCAGAAATTAGGTCAACATTTGGGGTCGACAAAACTTTGCCGATTCCGAGAGATGAAAAAAAAAAAAGAAGAAAAAAAAAAGATGTGAAAGATCTTTCTGCTCCGCCTTCTCTTCTTGCTTCACTCATAAAAACGCATTCCTGCTGCAAGGACATCAAAAAGCTGTCAGAACGGCTCGACACGTGTGTTCTCCCCCCCCCCCCCCCGGAGACACGGCGCGTGAGGTCACGCGGCGGCCAAACGCCGTGGAACGGTTTCATCTGCAAGTTACAGTCGGGACATTTCTTACATTCAACACGTTCCAACGTCTCAGTGTTAAAAGAGAAGCTTTCAGCCAATGTAGACAACCAAGACTTAAATAAGACATTTTCCTTCTGAAAATAAGGTTTTCGTTTGGCCTCCATGACACACAAACACACTATGGAATGCTCAAAGACAATCACATGTTAGTGGTGCCTTAATTAAGAGCCAATTAGAAGAGCTTTGTTCAGCCTCCACAGCCTCCAACTGATCAACAGATCATTCGGAAGCAAAAGGCCGCCCGTGGCGACGCCGTAAATACCTTGGGGTGCCCGCGGACGGCACAGCTGATGGCCGTAGAGTAGCCCGCCACCACACTTCTGTCCACCAGGGGCGCTGTGAACTTGGGGGAGCAGTTGACGTCCTTCTCCTTGAAAGGCGGACGGTCGTGGGACAGACCTGGGCGGGTGGAGGAGTGCAGCAAGCGAGGGAGCAGACTAGTGTGAGGTGCAGGTAATGCATCAGCCAATAAAACACCCTGCGGCAACATATGGGAGGGGGGGGGGGGGGGGGCGAGTTTGTTCCCTGGTTTTAAAGATGGAGAAACATAAAAGTCATATGCAGGAGCGAAGGCTGCCAATTGATGGATTTTGTACATCATCGGTACCTTTTCATCGCCTAAAATGTCGCCTGGAATGTGCGAGTGGAGGAGGCAAGGAAGAGTCGCGAGGACAGAGGAGTCCGGGGCAAACGGTGATTGACACACGTGACTTTTTAAAGCGACATCAATGCGGTGCGAAGGTGTAACAGCGGCGTCGGCTTGTCCGTTACGTCCTCGGCCTTTTCGTGCGGCTCCTCGCACCTCGGTCCTCCAGAGGTCGGAGGAGCGAGAAAGGTCACATGGTCTCCTGGGAAAGATTTGTGACACGTCGCGTCCTATTTGACCCCCCAAACCGAAATCGCTGGTCGGGGACCGTTGCCTCCAACACAAAGGGAGCTGCGTCTGGTCCGTTGCCGCGTCCTCTCGGTGGAGTAAACAGAGGCAGCGACGGCAGCGACGGCAGAAGCGGCATTTGTGCTGGTGGCAGGTGTTCATTTTCCCGGCCTCGTTGCTCTCATAACCCACGCCCCCGGTGTTTAATGTTTAACGCGGCGCGCCGTCAGAGGAGGTTTTTGTTAAATGCAATCAGCGTGCATTGCTCTAAATTATGTCAAAGAAATTAATCACCGCCGAAAAAAAAAACGCTCCATAGTTATTACTGTTTTATAATTAAATCCTATTGGTTTTTGCTTTTGTTAAATAGGTGCAATGCCGCTGGCATTACATTCCTCTTTTCTGCACGCCGCCCCATCGCGACACCTGCGCCAATGTCCGAGCCCTCACCTGATTTGGTGACGATGGCGGTGTTCTGGCTGACGCCGGACTCCACGCTGAGGCCGCAGATGTTTTCGCTGAACACTCGAAACAAGTACTCGTTCCCCATGACCAGGTCGGGCACCGTGCAGCCGGGCCGGCGGTTGTGCTCCACCACCGTGAACCAATCCTGATGAGAGAGAGGAGAAGGTCGAAGGTCGAAAGCGGGCGGGGGGGCATCGAGAACAATGTCCTTTCCCCCAGCATCTTCCTGGAGCTGCGATTCAGCCCCATCATTCTGTCCCATAGACCTTCAATGGCCGCACTCACTCATGCTCTATGCTGAAGATTTCCCCTTTTGTATTTGTTCAACCCGTTTTGCACCCTCTCAGAAGGGGAAATACAAAGTAACCCGGCAAAAGGTGTCGCCTCCCACAATCATTATAGACGTCGAGGATTCAACCCCAAAGACAGAGAGAAAGGAGCTGTGCAGACTACACCGTTTAACAGTCCCAGACCTCCAGTGTGACTGCCCCCCCCCCCCCCCCCCCCCCGCCTGGCGTACCTTAGTCTTCATGTCAGCCTTCTGAACCGTGTAGCCGATGATCTCGCAGTTGCCGTCGTCTTTGGGCGGCTTCCACTCCAGCGCCGCGTTGTTGCCCCACACGTCTGCTACGCGCACGGCGACGGGGGGGCCGGGCTCCTCTGGTGGGTTTGTGAGAGGAGACGCAGATGGGAGTTTGGAGGACTTTGGAGGATATACTGTGGGCGGTTCGAGATAACCAACTTGCTCCCCCCCCCCCCCCCCCCCCCGTGTAGACATGCACTGAAGGGATCGATGACCCGGAGCAGGAAAGTCCCGCAGAGAGAAACCAAACGGACGCATGCGCTTCTAGACAAAAACGGACCCAACTGAGAAATAGTTACAGAGAGGAAGGATGCAGTGTGTTCCTCATCGATCTCTCTGTGTGGCCTGCGCGGCACAGTGTGTCCCTTCACTGTTAATCCCTCCTGTTCCGCCTCCTGCAGAACCGCTGCGGTGACGGATCAGCGATCAGAGAAGCTGCAGCCCTCTCACCCCTCTCATTAGCTCCCCCTTCTCGCCAGAGGAAGTGACAGAGTAGGCCTCAAAATCCAAGGCTAATCCTAGTCTACGCGCGCATGATCCCGGAAGGAGCCCCCCCCCCCCCCCCCCCGCGCCACATAATAATCCGCCCCGACACCCTGACCCGGGGAGACGAGCCCCGAGATGAGGGATGAGCCGGCGGCCGCGGTGGCAGCGCAGGAGCCCGGATTAAACCAGAAAGAGGCATCAGCGCTTTGATGATTTGCTACTTTGAGCCACAGATCCCTGGGAGGGTGAAATTAGGGAATTATCATCAAATTTGAAGAATATATATATATATAAAACTCTCGACATCTCACAGATTTGGGCTCAGGGCATCATCCCCTCCCGAACAGGTTATTAGCCATGTGACTTGGAGCTGAGCCTCGCTGTGCATTTGACTGACCCACGACCTGGATGTGCAGGTCAGCGCTGACCGACGCGTCCTCGATCCGGACCGACAGCGTGTACTTCCCCGAGTGGCTCCTCTCTGCCGAGCGGATGAAGAGGATGGCGTCCACGTCGCTGGTGCGGGTGCCCACCGTTTTGTCCTCCAGGAGGACGCCGTCTTTGGACCAGGTGGCGACGGGGCGGGGCTTGCCCTGCAGCCAGAGGCGGGAATAAAGTACTCTCAGTTGGGCTTGTGATAATTGAGGGGAGCACAGTTTTTTGATGATCTCAGGGAACATTTCCAAATTTTGAAGGCATTTGAATACTGGTGTCTTTCATGTTGCGATACTCTTCGTCTCGTTTTAGGTGTTGTGGTTGCTCTTTTCTCCCAGTAGAGCGTGGTGCATTTGAATTTTAATAATATCCAAACATATATATTTAAAGGTCATGTTAGAGGATTTCAAAAGAGGCTTTCTGCTGCTGTGCCTTTGGTCATTGGAGTTTCTTTTACTTATAAATAACCCATTTTCTGCAGATTAAGTTTCTTTAGGGTTGGACCAATTAGCACTAAGTTTAGCAAAACAAGGTTCAAAATGAGTAGATACAGTTAATGAAGCAGAGCTTTTGAATTATAAAACCAAGTTCATTCAATATGACGATGCTCACCCTGATCTAAATAACTAATGTCATGAATGTCACTTCCTGTTTTTGGGCTAGTCTTTTTTGGCTGTAAGGTTCAATTTAGATATTTTTTAATTTTAAGCTTATTTGGTTCAGTGGGATTTAAAGTGTGATTAAAAACTCTCATCAGGATGATAAAAAAAGGGTCTTTGTTGGTGCGACACAGACTTTGTTATAAATGCTTCAGAGTCTGAAATAGCTATTTAGTTCAAGTTTGACGTCAAGGCTACCTTGTAATATTCAAGCGTTTTCTAATTACACACTCTTGCAGTTACTGGTTTTTCTCAGCTATTTCCAATCGAATCCTCTAAAGCAAGAAAAGCCAGAGCTCCGCGGGGCTCACCTGAAAGGGGAGGACCAGGTTCACCTTCTCGCCTACGCGCGCGATGAGTTTGCTCCTCAGATGGCGCGGCACGCGGATCTTCGGGTTCTCTGGGACAGACGGAGGAAAAGGAAAAGAGAAGCACAGACTGCGTGATGATTCCAATGAGGTTTTGACGCCGCTGAGTCGCGTACTGACTGGTGCAAAAAGCTGGGAAACGTTGCTACCAATCCGCTGCTCACCCACGATCTCTCTGATGGTGACGGCCTGGGGGAGCGTGGCCGGGGGGCTGCGCCCGGCGATGTTGACGGCCGTCACTCGGAACAGCATCCGCTCCCCCACCGGGAGGCCCTTCACCCTGTACTGGTTACTCACCACCGGCCCCTCGTTGGCCTGCACCCACCGATCATCTGAGGACGAAACCCGCCGCTGGCTGAATAACGTTGGGAAGCCGATTTGGGGGGCGGGGGGAGGGGGGGGGGGGGTTGTGTCTAATTCTTGCGCTGCACACTAAACATGGGAGATCCAGTGTAAATATTGACCCCCCTTCCTTGCAGTACTCGATGATGTAACCGTCGATCCCGCCCGCTCCGATCTTCTCCGGGGGACGCCACTTGAGCGCGCAGGTCGTGTCCGTCACGTCGTCCACCGCCAGACGGGTGGGCTCGCCGGTGGGGGCTGAGGGGAGACGGGGAGCCAGTCAATACGTTAAGCATCCGGTGCAAATGGGATGGGAGAAGCTGTGTGGGGGGGGGGGGGGAGCCTCTGTCAATGAACCATTCTACCGATGACACGTGGCCACGCACCGATGGGCATGAAGGGCTGCGAGGCGGCGCTGGGCTGCGAGACGCCGACGCCGTTGACGGCGAACACCCTCATCTCGTAGAGCACGCCTTCGATCATCCTCTTGGCCTCGTACGTGGTGGACTCGTGAGCGTCGAAGTTGAGCTTGGTCCAGCGGGAGGAGCCGGCCTTCTTCCTCTCCATCAGGTACCCTGGAGGAACGACACGAGTCGTTGAAAAAGGGAGAAAAATCAGTTGTTCAGGAAGGAGTTCGAATGAAGGCAACAAAGTGGATGCTGGACTGTGTGATTTAGTGGTGATTTCATCAGAGGTACCTTTGATGGGAACTCCGCCGTCGAAGGCGGGAGGGTCCCATGTGATCGTGCCGGAGTACTCTCCGACTGACGTGCATCGGACATTCTCGGGGGGGTTGGGCACATCTGCACAGGCACGTTACAGATGTGAGAGAGGAGGGATGGAACAGACCAAAGGTAATGCAGGGGTGTCTTTCACCGCACTGGTTGTACTTACTACTCTGTAAAGTAACTTTAGCGCTTTGTAGTACTTCCGAAGCAGCAAAGATTTTGCCAGTTAGGGCAAATCAAATTGTGCAAACACTGCTTCCCGTAGAGAAGCGACATACATTTGACGTAGATATTTGAATACATCTGTCAGTTGGAAACTTTCGGGTCCGGCAGGTAAAGTACCTCAAACCGGCTTTTTCCTCTAATGGTCATAATAACTCCCGGATTGTTTCAAAACATGCTCAATTATTTTATGTTACTTGTGTTATTATAAATCTATTTAAATCTCTTTTTGTCTGACAAGTGGAACCTTTATATTTGTACGAAAGTTAAGATCAGGTGACTTGATAAACTAAGCTTTTCAAAAATAAAAGCAGACCATGCCAGATTATCTAGCTCAGTCCCGAGAGTTTGTTCCCTGTCTTAAATTTGGGATGAATTACAAACACATCAATGACTTTAATGAGAGTCTTGAGAAATGTACTTGCACTTTTGCTTACACAAATTGCAATTAACTGTTATTGTAACGGACCAAAAGTTCAGAAGATTTATGGTTTTTAAGGTTTTAAAAGATGGCTCCAACGGTGACAAACGTTCACTCATTTCATGACGGTGATTTCTGTCCATTCGGCAAATCTCAAGAGCGCAACACGAGGAGCAGAAAAAGCAGAAAAGGAGCAACCAGAGGGATTTGAAAAATGCCACGAACCCACGATCTTGACGGTGAGTTCGACCATGTCCTCTCCGGCGGGGTTAGTGACGGTGATGGAGTAGGGTCCCTCGTCGCCTTTCTCCGCCGCCTCGATTATAAAGCTGCTCAGGGACTTGTTGGACTCCACGCGGACCCTTCCCTCGCCCTCAGGCACCACCTAGCCCCACACCGGGGGGGGGGGGGGGAAGAGACATGGACGGAATAAGAGAGACTTCGTGAAGGGAGCCACTTCCCTTCTTCGATTGCCTCCGTCCTTCTCGCTCACCTGGTTTCCTCTCCTCCAGCAGACGGCGGGCGCCGGTTCTCCCGTCACCTGGACGTCGAGGCTCAGCTTGTTTCCCGCCACCACCGTGATGGTGTTGTCGCTCCCTCGCCCGCTGGCGTCCAGGTGGATTTTGGGCGGGTCTTTTGAAGGCGGGGGGGGGGGAAAAGCGGTCATTCGGGGGGGGGGGGGGTTATAGAGATACCAGGAGGCCGCAGATGTGTAAAACCAAGTCAAATGTCTGCATTTCTCAAGGCAAACATGCAGTTACTTTGCAAACTGCAACATTTGCACTTTTTAAAACACCAAACACTGGTGTCCACAGCCTAGCAGTTATTTAAGTAAAAAGATGAAGAAAAGGGACCTCAATCACACTAGGTGTGTTGCTCATATCCATCCAAACCAAAATGCAAAAGGATTTAAAATAATTCAAATGCACCATTTACCTTCTCTGGGAACATATGCAATCTTGATTTCTGAGAGGTGAAACACATGAATTAGATACAGTCGGGGGCATCAGACGTGTCGACCTGCGCGGCGCTCTCTCACCCAGGAAGTTGAGTTTGGCAGAGAGAGACAGCGCGTAGCCGTCGGGGACAAACGAATAATCCCCGGCGTCCGAGGGCTTCACGTCATCAATCATCAGCTTGTGGGCCCTGTGGGTGCGTTGCCAGATGTTACCAGGGGGGGAGAGAGGGGGAGACGACACTCGCGACCAGCAATTATCCGTTGGACTGTTGCCGTGGCAACGCGCTCCACGTGGGCAACATCGCGAGCGAGTGATAAAAACTGCGCGAATACTAAACGGCTTTCACCTTGTACGACCGCTGTAGTGTGTCGGCGTCTCTCCTGCCGCGGGCTTTGATGGAAGGATTACTGAGAAAAAAACCCAGATCCCAGGAGTACGCACCATGTGCAGCTGAGCGCGCGTGTGTGTGTGAGTGTAAAGATTGCAGCCTATCCTAAAAAAAAATGGGTCAAATAACTCTTTGGTAATAGTTTGTGCAGCAGACGCTGCTGGCTGTGATAGCGGTCTGTGTGTGTGTGTGTGTGTGTGTGTGCATTCAGACGTGGACTCGATACCTTCCAAAGTGTGTGATTTTGACGCGATCGCTGGGCAGGACCTCCACGCCGTCCTTGAACCATTTCCCCGTCACGTTCTCATCCGACACCTCGCACTTGAAGGCGGCCTGTTCGGCAGCCTTCACCGTCAGGTCGGCGATGCTCTGCAGAACCTCCAGCTCCTTATCTGAGGCAAAGACAACCCCGGGAATCTGGTGAAGTGAATCCTCCCCGGGACACAGTGAGCTGCTCCTCCACCACGCCGCAGGTCGAGCACACCGACCATTTGGATGTTGGGGCTCTGAGCCGCCGCGGTGTCCACTGAGGAGGGATGGTGCCGCCCACGCTTTAATCAGTTCGAGGGGCTCGTCTGGCTCTTAGTGGAACGAGTGAGACGGCCTGATGTCTGAGGGGTAAGACGGTGCCCGGCCACTGATTTAAAGCAAATTAGCACGACGAATAATGTGATGAACCACTGATAACGGGGGGGGGGGGGGATCGATGGAGTCAACATCAATCATCTCACGAGCGCCGGGTAATTCAACGTGTCCCACGCCTGTCAGGATGGGAAAACATCAACGCGCGCTTCCGTTTACACACAGCCGTGTCCGGGAAAATACTCGTTTAACAAGCTCCGTGAAGCTCGCGAGGCGAAACCTCGGTACCTTCAACCTCCAGCTCCGCCTTGGACTCGCCGCCGTTGGTGAGCGCGCGGTACTCTCCGACGTCCTCCTTGGTGGCTTCGTTCACGATGAGGATGTGTCTCTTCCCATCCTTTTTGAACCGGTACCTTGAACCCGCCGTTTCTTTGTTCAGCTCGACTCCGTCCTTCATCCTGAGGAGACACACACCAAAAGATCCAAGGAAAAACAGGAATGTTTTTGTCATTGATATTGACATAATTCTATTTGTACGGATTGAGGTCCCTTTTTCTGTATCTATTTACTTTAACATTTGTGAATAACAGCTTGTTTTTTTCTCAATTCCGTGGTATTATTGTCACAGGCCTTTCAAACGCAGATGACTGCACTCCGACATCAACGTAATAAACTCATACATAATTTACTGGAACTGAAAACTGAAAGCCCATTTTTAAATTGACTATGTTTACTCATCTATTCAGGAAAAACATTTTTTTTTGGGGGGGGGGGGGGGGATATCCATTTTTACCAGATACCATTTCCTAATGAACTGATTTACCATTTGACGTTGGCTCCTTCCTCGGACACCTCCACCTCAAACTCCACCTTCTGTCCCACCACGGTGTGAGCGTCGTCCAGCAGCTTGGTGATGGTGACTGGAGGCTCTAAAGACCAAAAAAAACAACTTAAGAGTCCTTAAACAAAGCCGAATCTACGTGAAATCGAGCGGGTGGCGGCGAGCGGGAGCATCGGAGGCGGATGAAAGGCGCGCGCGAGGGTGTGAGGCGTTTATTTCCCACGGTGCATGAAGAGAACACATCAATGATTCTCACACACCTCAAGTCCTGGCTTTTGGTAAAGTACAATACATTCAACACAAGTAGGGCACAGCAAGGTGAAAACTTTAAAATGACTAAAATGGGATGTGAATCCATATGCATGATTAGTGACGTTGTGGGGCATTGTGTAAACGTACGCCTCTGCAATAACAGCTTAGCCTGATATACATATCAATCTTAACTTCATTAATCTGAACCTTAAGTTTCATCAGAAGAACATTTCATCTCGTTTCACCAGAAAGGTATTGATTGAACTTAAATGATACAATCCAGAAGCAGAAGGCGAGTTGCGGTCCGGGTAGTTTGGCGCCTGGCAGAGGAGGCTCTGGCGTCTGATGATGTGAACGCAGGGTTAACGCACAAGCAGTTGACTCACTATTAAAATCCCTCACAGACACAACCGACAGAGAAGAGACCCCCACGAGACATGCAGTAAGCCGGAGACCACTTATTGAAATAACCTGATATAACGTAACAGCAACAGTTGACAGCTCATCAATACGACACGATGACGACAGCACGACAATAACAACACAACAATCCCCCCTCGTTGAGGACGAGCGGTCGGACAGCGGTGGTGACGACAATCGGGCGGCAAACAGACGCACAGCGCGGAGCCTCTCGGCGCCGTGCACAAACACAAAAGGCCTCTTCCTGCAGAAGGGAGGATTCCTCCGAGGACCGTGACTCACGCACCTTTGACGAAAACCTCGGTGAAGGACTTCTCCTCCCCCACCACGCACTCGTACGCTGCGTCATCCGACTGGTTGCACTTGTTGACAGTGAGCGTGCGCTTGTTGCCCACGCTTTCAAACACATACCTGGATGACGGGGGACGGGGGGACAAAGAGGAAGAGAAAGCAATGAAAAGGCGTTTCTAGCAAACCAGATGCCGAGAGGCCCAAAGACGCAAGAGTGAGTCATCGATTACACAGCGAACGAAGGCGTGCACACATCTTCCTGCGGACCTTCATAGTTCTCACACAGTATTCGCTATCAGATATAATTTATACGTAAGCCTCGTGGTCAATGTGCACGTAAACCCACGTTATGGTGAGCTGGGACAAGCGCCGTGGCGTTGAATGTGTCCCAAAACACGACTTCTGCTAAAACCCAGCCCGAGGTTCAACCATGCTTCATATTACTTTTTTTCCCCCACTTATGCATCAATATCAGTTACGCTATATCAAAAAAAGACAGATGTGACATTTGATCTCCTTCTGGGCACTTTCAAGTTCTGTCACGTGCAATATGTCTAAATAAATTGTTCGCCAGATCGCAAGTAATGCCCTCTGCCGCATAGTGACGGTTTCACCCAACAGGAAGAGGACGGACTCGCTTTCAATGAGCAGCGTCAGGAACTGAAAACGGCAGATGGTGGAGCCATTGAAAAAACAGCTGTAGCCTCTTGAATAAAACAGCAGAAGAAGGCTTTGATGGCGAAGGAAGGAGCAGAGTGGAGGGCCAGAGACGCCGAGGAGGGGCTCAGCAGCCTCAAGAGGCCCCAGAACTAACGTTTATATCTGATGTGACTCAGAAAAAAAAGTCTCCCAAAAGATCTCAATAAACAATAACTGTGAGTCATCTCTTCTTGGAAAGTCACTGATACTTAAATAAAAGGAATAAAGTTAGATCGGAAAGCGTGTCATCGTTCACCACTAATAAAAACAGCTCTTAGCTGGGCTGTCCTCCTGATTCCCGGTTGTAAAGCCCTCTGAGGCCATCAATCACTTTATACAAAATATCCCCTTTCTGCCTGGCTCCTCGCATTTCGTTACTTTAATCTGGTTTGTTTACTCTTTGCAGCTTTGGTCACTTCATTCAAACACATTCCGTTCGGCGCCAGGTGGTACTTTGCTTACTTTGCCGACGGTTTGAGCTCCTGTCCGTTCTTGAGCCACTTGACCGGCGCGTTGGGGTCGGTCACTTCTACCGAGAGCTGGACCTTCTTGCCCTTATCCACCGAGTAGGCCGCATCCAGCTTCCTGAGGAAAGCTGACAGGAAGGAAACCCCGGTTAGCAGCCGAATGGTCCACAACGGCCCGACCCCCACGTTCCACGTCTGCGGGCGCGTTTCTCCTTCTCCTCACCGTCGCTCTTCTTGGGCTCCACCGTCTTCATCTTCTTCAGCCTCTTCAACAACCCCCTCAGGTCCGTGATGCCGTACTCGAAGGCGATCCGCTCGTAGTCGCAGGGCTTGGCGTCCTTCAGGATGGCGAAGATGTCCACTTCCACTTCTTCGACCACCTTTCGCTTCTTCTCCCTTGCGGGAGAACAACACAGTGGAAGGGGTCCAACATGAAGTAATTGTACGTGTCTGAAGCCGGCGGTCGTACCTTTTCTTGAGCAGGGCGCTGAAGTCGAGTTCACCGGCATCCTCACCTCCATCCCCGCTGAAATGTAAAGAGCAGACATGCGGGCTGATATAAACGAGAGCTGTTTATTGAATTGGGCTGTGTGTGGCTGTAGCCCCGTTTTTTCAGATGGTTGCAAAAATAGGACGAGTGAGAACATAGATCAGAGCGTTTGATGAGGGCGACGAGTCACCGTCAGGCCCTAAATTCAAGTGACACGTCACAATGAGACAAATGAGCTGTAAGCAAATGCTCATGATTTAAAGCCCGGCTGTAGTTGTTTTTATTTGGAGAAATATTCACCAGTGAGCAACAAAACAAAAAACTCCTCATGCGGAAAAACGCGGCGAGAACGTGACGGAGCAAAGCAAGTAGACAAAGTAATGCCTTCAAAAAAACAACATTTGTTTTTACTGCAGCTGTGTTTCTCGATCCAAAGCAAAGTTCACTTTTCCAGAGCCGTTGTGTTGGCGTTGAAAACGGGGATCGAGGGGATCGCTGTAATGAGCTCTCTCTCTCTCTCTCTCGTATTATTAGAAGCGCTTCATCGGAGCTCGACGCCCAACCACGAAAAAACTACAACTGGGACGCGAACCGATGCCGACGCGGAGAGACGCGGTTGAAGTATTTATTGCACCATTAATACTATTCTACGGTATGTATTTCACTCATTATTTTTTTATAGTGTCTAAACTAAAAGTGATGCTGCCTTTCGCACGCCGCACCTCTCCACTTACCTGTGCCCCCCCCCCCACCCCTCTAATGAGGGGGAGCAAGCGATACCTTTAAGCACAGACCACAAAAGTGGAGACTCAAGATCTCGCGTGTGAAAGCGTCGGCTGATTTTACGATCACACGGGACGAGCCTACTGTAAACAGCCTGAACTGCTGAGATGAATAATAAAAAATTTAAAAAAGGCTCACAGGATACACAGATACACTTTGCACAGGCAGACACCGAAATAGACTTTAGAGGGAAAGAGGAAATGCTTTTTCTGCCTGTCAAACGCCCTTCAGAACCTGTCACTGAGGCGCGTGATGAAATGCGCCGTGAGTGACTTCTGCCGAACCCCCCCCCCCCCCCCCCCCCCGAAACACCGAGCAGTGTGGAGCAGGCCCGACACTCACGATCGCTTAAACGCCTCCAAGATGTTGTCCTGCTGCTCTTCTGGTGCAGCTGAAAGCAGACAGAAGGAGAGAGGTTCACAGCAGGCGAAAGGGAACGACGCGCCAAAGCCAAAGCTCCCTCTGAGCGGAGAGGGCGAGGCCCGACCTACCCTGCACGGAGACCTCGAACGCGCTGCTTTCGCTCTTGTCCTTGGCGGTGACCTCGCAGCGGTAGCCGCCGGCGTCGCCGTCCACGACTTTGATGATGCTCATCTCGTAGGTGTAGATCTGACGAGAGGGGGAGGCAGAGGGGGCGGATGCGATGTAAACAGGAGTAAAGTGCCGGTCAACGTATTACGATGGTACTCGATCAAGTCAAGACCCCAATTGGGGCCCAAACAAGCCCGAACCAGGTGAGAACTAGTACCATAATATTGATATATTTTGTAAACGGTAACATATAAACTGATAGGTAGGCTTCATCCACTGGGGACCATGAATGTCTCCAGCGCACGAAACGTCATGGAAACACCTGGAGCAATGGTTGCGTTATCTTAGCGTGGACAGCAGACGGGGGGCACCGCTGTTAGCTCGGCTGTTAGCATCGCTGTTAGCTCGGCTGTTAGCTACAGGCTACATCCACACGCACCTTGGTGTTCCTGTCGTACACCTCTTTGAACTGCAGGTGCTTCCCGGCTTTGCTGACCAGGTCGAGCCACTTCCCCTTCACCCATTTCATGGTGGGCTTCTTGGCCATGTTGGAGGAGTCGACCCGAGCCACAAATGTAATGTCCTTGCCTTGCAGGGAACAACGACGAGAGAGACAGTGATGAATTTAAATAAATGAGCTGAAGTTTTAACGGGCGTATTTCGTCGTGCCAGACCTTTTGTCGCCGCGGCACTCTGCGGCCTCTCCACGAAAATGCCGCTCGGCGGGGGCAGCTGTGAATCCTCCCCCGGTGCGCGCTCTGTGAAGGGTGATCAATGGATGGCAAAGGGGACATTGAGGCTGGGAATGAGGACGAGGCTTCCACAGAAGAGCGAAACAAAACACAACAGAACAGATTGCAGACGGAAGGCCGAGCAAACAAATCAGCAGTCCTCCTTATCACTCGTACAGTGACATCTATTTACTGAAGACCTAGTAGGAATAGGTCCCCCCCGGGGGGGGGGGATAAAGAAGCTCCTCCAATAACCTCTGAAGGCATCACATTAGGGTTGACTACCCGCAATCTTCAGCCGAGGCCGCTCTTATCTCAACGGCGCAACGCGAGGAGCCTCTTTCACCTGCTCGCCCCCGTTTGCTTTTTGCGGGGTGAATTGGTGGAACCTCCGTAAAGGTGTATGGGGGGGAGGAAAAAGAGAGAGAGAGAGAGAGAGTGTGGGGAACAAGTCAGTGTCTGTGCTGTTGAACACAGGCGTTAATTGGCCCAAACGAAAGCCTCAACTTCAGGAGACTCACACGTTAAATCCCAAAAACACATCTTTCCGTCTCTGGAACTAATGTATGAATCCCCTTTCCCCCCCCCAACAACTGTTAATGAGATGTGTGTTTAGCTGTGAGTGTGTGTACAGGCTCCTGCTTGGTTTCCTCTCACTTCCTGGTGTGGACGTTCTCTTCCCGTCACCATTAGAGAAGGTTTATGGACGAGCAGGTCCAGGCAGGTAGAGATGATGGGATCACCAATTGCGTAGGTGGGAGGGGCCCCGGGGGCGGATGTCCATTGGACGAGAGCCGCTGCCCGGAGAGCGGCTCCACGGCCTCGTGTCGAGTTCAGGTCACGGGTCTCCATAAACTCTCTCTCTCTCTCTCTCTCTCTCTCTCTCTCTCTCTCTCTCTCTCTCCTCTCTATCTCGCTCTCCTTTTACGGGCTCAGTTAATTTGGTCTTTTAATCAAAAGTGCCCCTGCGGACAGATCCAAGTTCAGATGTCCGGGATGATTTAAAAGGTTTCGGTGAGAATGCTAAGTGGGTGAAGCGGATACTGGAATGGCACCCACGGGACACTTTGAATGTTTACACTCCTACACAGTTTCATTGGGCAGTTGCTTGGTTCCGGAGGAGGGTTTCACAGTGAAATAACTCCAGGCTCAGGGAGTTTGTGTGTGTGTGTGTGTGTGTGTGTGTGTGTGCTGCTGGGGAAGAAGGGAGCCAAGAATCGCTTTCACTGCTTGACAAATATGGCAAATAATTATCAATTATAAATTACAAAAGTTTGGATCATCAGCACTGAGTGTGGTTTTGTGCGTTCCAGTCTCAGTTAGTTGTTGCAGCTTCGTGGCTGGTTGTGTTTTGCGGGTTATTTTTACAACCATGACAATCCCTCATTTGTCAAATGACATTCTCTTCTGAGCTTTACTGAGTTAAAATCCTTTAATCTGAATTCATTATTTAGTCATTTACCCACTGAACAGTGTCTCTATTTTATTTATAATTAGTATTCCCGAAAGACCTTGATAGAAAGTGATTGGAAATTATCCGGAATGTATGGATCAAGGGAATAAAATCCTATCAAATATCCTCCTCAGTCTGGGTATTACTACACTAAAATATTATTAATATTATTATTATATTATTAATATTATTATATTATTTACCTCCAGGTAAAGACACAAGAAATGAACTACTGGAATGCTCATAACACACACACACACACACACACACACACAGCAGTCTCGCTGTCATGGACTTCTCTGTTATATTTGTATTTCATTTAATTGTTTCATCTGACATTTTATCTGATGTGACTTGAAGTGCTTTTAAGTTGCGTCTTTGAATAGTCGTCATCTCGTTCTTTTCCGGCCCTTCATTCGCTGCGATGTCACTTTTGATTACAACATAAATAAAGACATATTTCGTGATTATTATTACACATTGCTAGTTCAGAAATCTTGTATTTCTGCAAACTGCAATACAATCGTGATTTATAAAGAATTCATCTGCTTTGTGAGACCATTTGATCTGGAAGCCGTCACCACATCGGTGGCTTCTGGGAAGAGAGTCGTCAGTCTGTCACACTCGGTAACGGATACGCACACGGTGGCTGACACGCAAAAACACACACACACACACACACACACACACACACACAGGCAGGCAGTGCACAGCGTTGTGTACTTGGCTCATTCTCTGCTGAATGCAAAGAAACACTTGCTACTGTTATGTTCATGCTGTGGAAGACAATTTTTTTCCTCTCTAACGAGGCTTGATCACGCGTTTATAGATTTAATTAAAACTGTCACAATGGACTTAATTTGTTGGTGTGATTTGCTGAAGCTGAAGGCAGATCCGTCACAACTACTGACACAGTTTAATGTAACTTAAGTCAGTTTTCTGGTAATCTCCTGGGCTCAATACAGAATATAAAATACCCGGGTGGAAACATTTCTGTGATTTCTAGTTTAGAAAAGTTTAGAAAATAATTAGCAAGAAGCCATAAGAAAATACAGCATTAGCACATTATAAGCTTTCATAAGCGTTCAACATCAAACCTAAACCTTAACTTCCTGCTCTACGTAGTCATTACACCTTCAAGTGAAAATAAAAAAAATGAACCACAAATGATGCACAATGAATACCGAAACACACATAAACACACAAAACACGAGTACAACTATCTTGCTCCATCCTCTGTTGCCGTTGCCCCATAATCTGAATTGACGTTTTATCCAACGAGGTGAACGCAATCTGTGCATAAATAGACTCTACACATAAATGTACAACAAAGTAGGTTTTTACCCTCTCAGGGGACTCATTACTTATTTCTGAATGCATGCCACTGGCAGGCAGAGGAAATCTCCATAAATATATGCATTATACACTGCAGCCTGCAAAGAAATGTGCAGTGTTGCAGCTGGCGACCTACACGTCCAGTGCGCATTCCTTCACTCCGCTTCGGGCTGCTGCACCGACGCGCAACCGGTCCTCACACATTCATCCCCGTGCGTTACCCGCCCCCCGAGCACAGGGTCGCACTCGAAAGGTCAGGAGTGCAGCGTCCCTCTCACACGTGTGAATCGTGAAGCGATCAATGGAATAAGTGTTCAATTATTCGAATGTAAAGTCTGATATTGAAGCAATGATTGAAATGTATTGTAGCAGATTCCTCCTCCGTTTTCAAGGATTTAGTCGTTTAACGCATCCGTTTGATGCTTCCTTAAAAGGAAAAGAGAGAGAAGTGTGTGTTTCCAGTTTTTTTTTTTAAATAACCAACAATTGGTCAAAGCCAAAAGGGTTTAAATGAGGAATGCTAACAGTTCCAAAAAGACACTTTTACAATGGTGTTGGTCCTACAGATTCACAAGAATCATTTGCGTAAGTGTATTCAAATGAAGATTTAAAAATATCCAAGCTTAAATAGGAAAGTCAAATACACACACACGCACACACACACACACACACACACTCCGATACAGTATATTTATATGAATTAAACACCTTCTATTTGGCTCCTAACACCAAATTTAATTAGCATCTCTGGTGCTCAAAATAATCTCAATTCCTCAGTGCGAATAAAATGAATTTGCTGAAACAGTGAGCCGTGATTGTGAGTGTGTGTGCGAGTGTGTGCGTGTGTGTGAGTGTGTGAGTGTGGCGTCATGCATGTCCACACACTCAGTGCCGTCCCCACAGACGTTCACTGTTTCTGTGTTTGTTCCATCTGCAGTTCTTACCCTCCTCCTCCACTGGTGAGTTACAGACAGACACACACTCAGGTGGCGGGGGGGGGGGGGGGGGGATCTTACCCTTCTGGTCTGAAAAAAGAAAGAAAAAAAAAAGAGAAAGAAGAATAATTTATTATAAAATGTAACAATCCCTGTCATAACATTTTATTAAAAAATAAGAGGTATCAGCTCTCTGTGGTTGTTGTGGTTTATCTCTATAAAAGCTGATTATTGTGTGCGTGACTCAGAAATAAATTGGATTTCCGGAGCAGAGCTTGTGGGCTCAGATTAGACGCCATGAAGGAACTTACCAGCAGGGGCTGCTGCAGTCTCATCGCCCTTGGCTGCTGCAATTAAAGACAAATGATTTCAAATAAATGGCGCATTCTCATTGTTTCATATCATAGATCACAGCTCAGGGTTTGGAGAGTCATGGCTTCCAGAGCCGAGACTCTTCACTATCCAAAGAGAGGCGTCTTGTGCTCTGAAACCCTGAGGAGACAGCGACTAATACTCATTTATAGCCATAACTGAGGGCACTTGTTCCGCGCTGTATAAATATGAAATAATATGCACCGTGTTTAGAAATCAGGCGCCTTTAAAAACACACAACTCATGTAAATACGCTCATTTCAGTGACACAACGATGCGCTGAGAAGCAACCGCGCGGGGGGAACCTCGCGTTATGCACCTCTTCCTGATTTCGGTGGGATTCCCTCTGGCAAAAGATGTAGAATATTGGATATCAACGCATTTCAGCGCATGCTTCAGATGAGAAATGGTTTAGAGAAGCAGAGATCATGAGGAATAATTTGGGCATAACAAAATGAACTGAAACGTGGGCCTCAAGACAAAAATGTTCCAGGATCCCAGGATCTGGGTCACTTCAAAAGCTCAAGGGCGTCCAATGAGATGGCAGATTAAGCGGAAGTTTCTCCAAGCGCTGCGCTGCACGGTAACGAATCAGCCGCCCCGCGCCGCTCCGCGGGGCCCCTGTTAGCCCCGTTGGCCCCGTTGGCCCCGTTGGCCCCGCTGGGGGGCGGCGTCGAAAGCTTCGGGCAAAGCAAACGTGTGTTTCATAAGAGGGACAAGCCAGAGGAACGAAAACATGCCGAAAGAAAGCGTGCCCCACGAGGCCTTTTAACAGTGGGTCTAAGGTATCAGGGTCCGGCCCTGGCCTTGGCTCCCCATCGGGGTAACACTTCTATTCTGGATATGGTTTGTTTTCCAGGCAGCGATATCCCTTAATGCCGCTCTCAGCACCTCGATCCCAGAGGGGACCCGTGACGCATCGTGCAGTGAAACCTCTCTTTTGGGCCCCCCGGTGCTGCAAAAAAAAAATATCAATCAAAGTGATTACAGGCGGGGATTTGATTTCTGACATCACGTGGCAGAAGAGCGCAGAGGGCCCCAGCGGTTAAAGCGTGGTCAAAGCGTGTGGGTTGTTGTTGGCAGCTCAGCGACATTGGAAATGATGTGGTGCCACTGGGAGCTTTCTCACTGAAAAGAGATGCAAAATATGAAGATGCTAAGTGCAGTAGTGCTTCCACACAAAAACATTTTTGGACTGTCTACGTCACGGCTGCCCCCTCAGCAGATGATTAAACGTGGAATTTGTAGATGTTGTCAGGATGCCCCTCGCATGTCTAATTTAAGAGCTTTTAACTGCTCTCTTTTGCCTAATAAATAGTGTGAGGTTCTCCATGTCCCAAGCGAACGATCGGAGGAAAGAAATGCCAAGTATTATGCAAACCTCAAAACACCACAGGGAGCTAATATTTAAAGCCTTTAAAGCCACTCTTTATGGCCCAATTTAAACAAAAAGGTAAATGAATGTGATGCCAAAGGATGGCAAAGATAATAAAAATGTTCCTCTCAGAGGCCCACATCTGAACCCTGGTCCCGGGATCATCGAGGGCGGTGGGCTTTATCGTCGTGGTAACATGAATGTTTTGCGCACAGTTCCATTACAATCCGTCTTTTAGTCCGAGGTGTATTTCTGTCTGGGCCAAAATGATGGAGTGACGGACCGTCTGACCGATTTCCAGCCATAAAGCCACGTCGCTGGCGTCGCTATAAATAACCAGCGTGACAGGAAAGGACGGGACGTTATACGGTCCGGGACGGAAAGGGCAGGAGTCTGGTTTCATCGGTTCCATTCGCTCATTTTAATTTGAGCGGATCCGATCCGCAGCATCTCGATTGGAGGAAGGTGTGAGATTTTTCTCTAGTGAAGCTCCACTTTGTTATTTAAGTTGCATACGGGGTGCATTTGAAAAAAGAAAAAAAAAGTGCTTCTCCTTCAGCCCACTTCCTTAGCTCCTCTCTCTGTCTTCTTTTATCCGTCTGTCCGTCCTGAGAAAATCTGTTAAGCCCCCCCCCCCCCCCCCCCCCCCCCCCGGCGCCGAGGGTAATGTACAGCTGATGAACACGCGGATCCATCCTCGCTCTCATTAGCGCGCATGCTTCCCCCGGTGCACGTCATTTCCCTCTACAGCTGTCCGTCTCCCCGTCTTCCAGGTATCTGCTAAATGGGTAACGTCTCCTGCGGTCTCCGGTGCTTTTTCCTCTCCACTTAATGCAAATCCCTACCCTCAGCACCTTTTTTTTTTTTTTTTCATCCCACCGTTTCTTTGTCCTACTTTAATCCGCATCCACTTTTCTTCATGAAGAGGAAAAAAAAAAAAAGAACAGGTACTGGTGAGCCCAAGAGTTGAGGACTGAAACATGGAGGCCCGAGAAGAATGAGCAAGGCCAGCGGAGGGAGGGTCGGGGGTTTGGGTTGTTAGGGAGATGAGACCTTCATCATGTGACATTCGGGCTGAAAGATCATTTTGGTTACTTGTTTTTTGCTGACCCGGAGTCAGTTCTTCCTTTGAATACACGCGTGACCTCAAGCTCTCTCCTTATAGACCGTTTCTACTATGAAAGTGTATCACTAACATGGCTTTATAGCTTTAATGCTATAAAATATGACTCTGGCATTTTACGAATAAAGACTATGTGACGATACCAAAGTTCGGATTCCTGTGTTTGAAACCACCACGTGTTGGTTTGAAAACCATTCAAAGAGCAGAGCACTAAAATGGCTGTGGTTGGGGAATTTTTTTTAAAGATACTAAAAGATGTATGCATTCTCGAATCTTAATTTAAGGGTCCACTAAATAGCACAGAATGATTTATACATTTTGCACTGGATTCCAACGTGAGACATGTTTTATTCAAAAAGTGCTTTTCAACAGCAAGTTCCGAGTCTGATTGCAGAACCAGCCCCAATTATCTTAACTACATTTAGTATTAACCATTTAATGGCAGACGCTATCGTTCATTCACCTGACGAATTCCTTCCTCTTTTAGCTCTATTTTTGGTCCCCACCGACCCGTGGGGGAAATGGCTGTGTCTTCAGCAGCTAAAAGCTTATATATATGTTCTAGTGTGCAGTTAATTCATCCATTCACTGATGATTATGCTTACCCGGAGATCATTACAATGAGAACCAACAGTCTGTATGATGTTCCTTGAGGATTGTTTTGTCACACGCTACGAACTCTTTCTACTGGAAAACAAAGAGTAGATTTAGATGCCTTTGCTGAGCCTCTCCACGGGCTCGCTCTGCCGTTCCCGCGCTCTGCTTCTGGCTCTCTCTCTCTCTCTCTCTCTCTCTCCTCCCGTTTTGCTTTTGAAGGGCAGCCTCTGTGGAACGCGCTTTGTTAATCTCTCCTGACATTTCCCTGTCTTCCTTTGCTACTTTCGTCTCCCGTTCAGTCGGTTAAGCCAAAAGGAGTCAGGCCCCGATCCGAACATTAGAGTATCTAAATCACTCTCTCATCGCTGAGCGGAAGCCAAAAAGGCCACGAATCCTCGCGGGCGTTTGTTTGTTTGAAAGTGGGTGTTTTTTTTAATGCAATGAAACGGCGGTTTCTTTCTTTCATTCTTTCTTTCTTTCTTTCTTTCGAAGGCTGGTTCCGTTTCTACCGGAGCTTGGTGCTGTAAGGACTGCGGAGTGCATTAAAGTCACTTTAGCGCGTCAAGGACGGCTAGCTGCGGCGGCTAGCGGCGGCGGCTAGCTGCGGCGGCTAGCTGGAGCGCGGGCTCCTTCGCGAGCCGGCCACAGGTGCCACGTCGAGCTCGTGTCACCGCCACGTGGCGGGAGTCTAGACGTCTGGGCACGCACATGCGACTGGTGGCGGGTTTTCCTTGAGGGGTTTGATGTGCTCCGGATGCAAGGAACCGGTGTGGGGGGGGGGGGGGGGGATGCTTCATCCGAGTTTCACTTGTGCCGTAAATATTTCCTTTGGATGCCCCGAGTTCGTTTGTCGGCAGATGGCAACTCTTGAAAGCAGAACGAACGGAAGCCCCAAGGTACACGTTGCCAAAGAAATCCGTTTCAACCAAGAAAGTAAACATCTGGGCGTCTTAACTGATCGTGCTAAGCTACAAAAATATTCACGTCAGCTGTGTCGATTAATTCCATAATTTTATTCTCAAACATTTTCCGCAAAAGACGTGGCTTTGCTTGTTTCTCTTCTCTTTTTAATGTTAAAAGCAAACTGAAGACGAAAAGGTGTAAGAGAGATTATTGTCAAACGAGGACTTCACACATGAAGATTAGCGGCTCATAAAAATGACTGTAAAATGTCTTGGATTTCTGTGGAGCAAGCTACTCGGTAAAAATAACCCCATTGCAGTCATCGGGGTTATCTCCACTTGGCTGTCAAGAGAGGACCTTTTAAAAAGAAATCCCGCTATCGAGTTGCATTGTGGGAAATGTAGAGTCCACATTTTTGGAGCTTATGGCTGCATTGGATTTCATCTTTCTTTAATATATATTACATGATATTGTAGACAGTCCCTCAAGATGGTTTGATTCCCAAATTTTGTTTCAAAATGAACAATGACATCTGCATAGATTAAACTCAGCATCACTGCGTCTGCGGGGAGATTTTTAGTCACACGACTCAAATCCACTTCAATTTCTATGCGTATTCAGCGCTTTAAAAGCACTGTAATCCCACTTTAAAAGTGACTCATTTTATCATTATCCCCGTGGTGACACACCACCAAGCTGCTGCCGTTTCTCTATTTACACAATGTTCAAATATACATCATCAAAATGGGGGGGGGGGGGGGGGGGGGCTATTGACAGTAGAGCAGGTGGAGAAGACCAACATACAAATAGTCCACGCCAGGTTTCCCCCGTTTTACGATGTCGATGAAATATGGCGCTGACGGCAGAGTCGGGCTGCACTTAAGCCTCGTGCCTCCCTCCTACTCCATCAACTGCCAGGTGGATTTTACGGTCTTGATGATCTGACTAATTATCGTGGACTGAGTGGAGCGTCCCCCCCCCCCGGCTGGATAATTTTAAAGGAGTTCTTTTTCTTGTCAACCTGCTTGAGAACTTCAACCCTCTCAGCCAACTTCTCTGTTAGATCCGGTGTGGGTTAAACGTTTTTGCTGAAAAAAAGATATCGACACGATAAATCTATGATTGTAATTTCCCAAATCCCAAAAAATGCAAAGTAACAAATTCATAACACCTGAGACAATTTTTTAAAATAATGTATTGGGTTGAGAGAAGGAAATGTGAGGATCTGTCTGACAAACTCCCTCCAAAACGTCATGTTTTTTTTCTTCATCCTTCTCTATCAAGTAATCCAGAACATCAATGGGATCATGTATGTGTGCGTTCCAGTTATTCACCGCAGGACACCAAACTGTTGAGGTTGTTCTTTTGTCTTTTCATGAAGCCGCTGAATTAGG